>NC_079420.1:22445993-22523493 GCF_026213295.1 Gadus chalcogrammus
TACGGTCACCATCGGCCAAACAGCCATCGGTTAAACATCCTAGACAACACCTTAGATCGGTTAAAGGAACCGATCTGTCCCCGGGTAAGTGGTGGTGGGTATGTGGTAAAGACAGAGATAACGTGATAATCGTTCTATGAAACTCATTGAAAGCGCATTGTAGTGAGTATAATAAACAGTTTAAGAGTCAGGACTCAACCATTCACCAGGACGCAGCCATTCACCAGTGCCGTGTTCCAATATCCATACTATACGTACTTACTAGCCTAAGTTTGAGTAAGTAGGGCATTCCGATTCAGATCGGCGAAAATAAGTGTACTGAAAGGACCTGGATGGTGTACTCAAAACGGTCAAATCGCCAAGTGTGGATCGCCGTACACTTTTCGTACTCAACGGCAGCCATTTAAGCTACGTAGCGGAAGAGGGCGGAGCCAGGCTGAGCCGAAATCGGCACATTTTCCACATAGCCTGCATTAATACTATTTTTAGTCTTTATAGCTTTTTATAGCAGTTAGGCGTAAAGAGTTCACCGTTCAAAGCGGGATGTTTATTGCGGGGGAGGAGCCGCGGCGGCAGTCGTGATCGTTATTTTCTGTCATCACGGAGTATTCGATTTGACACTGACACTGACATCTGAAAATCAGCGCACTTAGTGAGTGCGGATAGTGTACTTCGTTTAAGTGTACTCATGGATTACCTTGATGAGTTTGGTCTGGATCTCCCCATCGGAGGCCACCTCCTGGTGGGTCAGGACGTAGCGGTCACACTTGGACAGGACCTTCTCGCTGGCGGCCGACACCTTGATGGAGTTGGGGATGCTGGGCTGCAGCATGGTGCCCAGGTCCACGCTGGAGGCCGGCTTGTGGTCCACCCACTTCTCCCCGCCGGCGGAGCGCGACCTCCGATGAAGCGCACGCACAGGCGTGGTGGTCTGCTCGACAAAAGACCCACGGAGCAGGAGGGCAGAGTTACCAGGAGGGCAGAGTTACCAGAGGGGGGCAGTTACCAGGAGGGCAGAGTTACCAGGGGGGGCAGTTACCAGCGGGGCAGAGGCCTGTTTAACAGCCAGCCGGTTAGAAAACATGCGTCGTCAAGGTTGGGTTATTAGGTTGTTAACGTGAGGGTAGGAAACACATTTCAGTATTGACTGAACTTAGTATCCTTTGTCTGTGATTCATCCAGCTACACTTGGAATGTTTCGATCGCGCCCTGCCTCATGTGACTCATGTTGCTTCAGGGAACAAACATGACTAAACTATCCTCCAATCAACAACTTGTCTCATCTTGTGTGCTTTCTGCCCACAACTGCACTGACCCAGCAAGCTCCCTCTTGAGCCACCGTACACGGCGAGGGGGGCGAGCGTGAGCCGGCCTCCTCCACTGCCTCCCGATCACAGCACCTGGCCGGCCTGCCCGCTAGGGGGTCCTCAGAGGGAACCGGGGCCGCACCCGGCCCCCACGCAGAGCCACAGGAGGACCAGGGCTCAGTGGAGCCGGTGGAGCCGCTGGTCGGGGAGGGAGGCCTAGTCTGTCGCCTAGTCTGTTGCCTAGTCTGGTACCTCACCGCTGACCTTGTCGCTGGCCTGACCTGGGGGGCTTCCACCTGGCTGTGGTGGTGGGGGGTCTTGGTGGACACACGCAGTACATATAGTAGTTAGTAACATAGTAATATTTAGTAAACATGCGGAAGAACAGTCAATAGTCTCATCGTGACGCGACCACTTTAAAAAGGACATTATGCATAAAGATTAGTAATATTAATTCAAAGGATATACATACAATAATACAATATGAATTTTTAACTAATGTAATGAAAGCGTTGATAGTAGGCTTAAAGCTGATGTGACTGTCCCCTTAGACAGGAGGTCATCAGGAGCCTGGTGACAGAGCCTGCATGGCAGCTCCTTGGATCAGAGGGGAAGACGACTTACGGGCATCGGCGAGGGCGACGCAGATCTCTTGGCGGGAAGGCGCTCCTCGCGGTGGGGCCGCTGAGGACGGGCCTGCCGCTGGGGGGTGTCGGGGGGCGGGGCCGGGGGCCCCTTGGTCTCTGTGACGATGGCCTTGAGCTGCTTCAGCTTCTCGTTCTTCACCCACAGCTTGTTCTGCATCTCCAGCTGCTTGGCGTTGACGCGGCGCTCCTGCACAGCGCGGCAGACAGACAGCGTTAGAGAGCTCTGGGGGGGCCCTGAGGAAACCGTCAGACGCCCGACATGGGGGAAGGTCACCAGATGCTGCTCATGGGAAAGCTTACATAGTGCAGGTTGTTAAAGAGGTGATATTACCACCAGTTGTGAGTGTAGGGTTGCCGCGGTATACGGTATTACCGGTGTTACCGGTGTGGAGGCCAACACCGTTTACTCTGTGTTGCACACCGGCAACACCGAGTTTTTTCTTTTTTTTCAGCAATAAAAAACAAATTCAGTAAAAATGAATTTACTGAATAATATAATTATTATTAAGAAAATTAAAATGCGTAGAATAGGCCACAGTTCTGCTCTGTACGGGAGAATTGGCGCGCCGAGAACTGACGCGCTCCCTTACAAGACCGGTAACCATAGCAACACCGGTAAACAAACCCCGCGAAGCCCAATCCCTACGTGAGCTCCCCGCGCTACGGCCATCCGGAGGCGCACAGAGCTTTTTGGCCGTGATATTATGATATATAAAATTACATTATACTATTATATAGAGACGTTATAAGACGCCGAAAATTGACGCGCTGCCAGCCGCTGCCACCGAGTGTGAGAGGAGAGTTGACGGAGAAGATGGCGGTTGACCTATAGTTTCAAAGTTAATATCGTTTATACCGGTAATACCGGTGTTGACACGAGCGTATTACTCGGTGTGAAAATGTCCACACCGCGGCAACCCTATGAGAGTGTGATTAGCCATTACAAGCCGTTGAAAATCTGCATTTTCCTGTGCTTAAGTGACAACTCATGTGTTCACCTAGCTCTAGCCCTAACCCTGTGATGGATTGATAAGCAACATTTGCTACAGTCCACTGGGTAGGCTTGCAGACTGTTCTATCAATCATTCATCTAGGTGGACACGCCCACTCGTGATGTCACCACGGCACAGGGAAGGGCAGATTTTGTGGTTAGCTGGTGACCATAACACCCCTTTAAACGTGCAACAAGGGCAAGTCACGTGAAAAAACGAAGAGCGAGGAGCAGGGCCCATGTAGGGAGGCCGTCTACGTACGCATTCCTTCTCCCACTTGTGCTGCGTGTCCGACACCATGCCCTGCATCCGCTGCTCCATCCTTCTTGTCCACGTGCTCCCTCTTCAGCCGCGACTCCCGCGTCTCCAGCTCCTGCTGCAGGGACCGCTTGTCCACCTCGTAGATGTTGGTGGTCTTCTGTAGCACCTCGATCTGGACCAGGGACGGACCACATTAGACCCCAAACACACTCTGATCCCGGGTGGGAACTTTGAGTCATGGCAGTAATACGTACAGGACAGCGAAATGAGAAAACATTGATACACTATTGAATCCAGGAGGGTCAATTCACTTGTTCCCCTCAGAAATATGGGTAGTTAAGTGTCCTGATAGCCTGGTTCAACAGGTACACAGCTAGGTATTGCTAGTAGACACGAAGGTGGTCGGATGGGTCTATTGCAGACTTCTAGCTACTCTCGTAGAAAACATTAACCTTTGGCCTGGTCTAAACCTGGGAAATGACTAGTTTAAGCATCAGTTGCATTAGTATCCATACAACTGGTTTCATGGCTGAGACCACATAACAACAAACCATTATTAGAAGGGACATTTCCAATAGTTTGTCCTCGCACCTTGTATTCTTGCATCTTGGTCTTCTTTTCCAAGCGCTCCATGTCGGCTTTCTGGCTCTGAATCTGCCGGTCCTTCTCCGCCAGCTTGCCATTCTGCTTGTTGATGAAGTCCTCCTTGTTGAAGAGGCTGCCGTCCAGCTCCTTGAGCGAGGACCTCATCACGTTGGCTGAGGAGTGAGAAGGATCGGTGAGTGAAGGAGCTGTCGACAGACCCGGCGGGGACTTGTCCACACCAGCCCCTACGGCCCTCTGAGCCCACCTGCTTGTTTGTACTGGTCGATGATCATCTGCCTGATCCGCTGCCTCTTCTCCAGCGCCTCGATGACCCGGGGCAGGGTGGTGTCGTCGTGGGGGTCCGTCAGCTCACAGCAGGCAGCGGGGGTATGCTGTGCAGCAGTTGGCCCTGGGTGGTGGTGAAGTCTGGAGGACAACAAATGTTACCTTTCTAGCCTGCTCAGAAGGCCACCGTCTCTCTTTTCGTTGTTGTTTGGTTTCTCGTGCTCGCTACCTTCTTCCGAGTTGACTTTGGTCTTTATGCTCTAAATCTGAGTCAGTCAGTCAGTCAGTCGGTCAGTCCACACACACACACACACACACACACACACACACACACGTTCCGGAATATAAAACACAACCATAGTGTGCCACGGCAGTCACCTCGGTCTGCTGGGCCCCGCTCATCGACCCTGCGGGCGGGGTCGTCTTTAGAGGCCTGGTTCCTCTGTCGCCGGCCTGCAGCGAAGCCACACACTGGCCTGTCGGCCGGCCGCGCCACTTCCACTTCCTGGGTCATCTCCGCAAAGCGCATCACCAGCTGTGCACATAGACAGGACATCAAAATAAAACCTGTGGAGTAAGAAAGCGGCAAAGAGAATGGAGGAGGAAAGGACATTACCATGGTTTCCTCAAAGTCTTCCGCCTTCGGATTGATGCACACGATCATTCTCACTTTGCCTTCCCCATCAAAGTAGTTTTTGAAGAGGTGGGTGACTTTAGAGTCCCTATAGGGAACCATCTGTTGGGGGCAGAAGAACACAGGAATAAACACACACGGACAAACACACAGAGATCGTATGGATGCATGGATGCTCAGAGGCATCGCTGCAAATACCAACCTTGTTTGTGCCGCACATCTGGTTCTCCCCAAGACTTCAATACACGTCCTCAGAGTCATCAAGGACTGGTTGATGTTACCTGCAAAGCACCAAGTTGTAACAATGCTGCCTACATCATCATCATGCCCCCCCCCCCCCAGAATGGAGTAGCCTGTTGGTTTGGGAGGAGCGTTACCGGCTTCGCGGAGACGGTTGCCATCGGCCCGGGTCCTGCTAGTGCGCTCGCTGCCCGCCAGGTCCACCAGGCACAGCTGGCTCACCGCCACCTGGCTCTTATCCTGGACAGAGACAGGGACCGTTAGTATCAGACTACAGTCTCACCACCACCACCTACGAGGCCTGCGGGCCTGGTTCCAACAGAGAGGGGTCCGGGGGGTTTCCGGACGTGACCTCACCTGAAGGATGTTGTCCCCGTCTGCGTCCAGGGGCGCCTGGGCCAGTTTGATGATGAAGACACTGTGGAGCGGCTGGACTCTTTGTTCAGCTGGGTGTTGGCGATCCGCCTCTTCTTCTGACCTGGGGGCAGAACACACTTTTCAATCACGTGTATTCACAGACGTACGGTCGACCTGGCCTCGTTATACCGGTTCATTCCTGCCTCTAGCCTGCTCAGAGAGAAGATAGATTCATGTCATTCCCTGGCCAGAGCGCCACCCCGCAAGGGGGCAAGGAGCCATGCCAGGTCCGAAACACGGATCATCACTGCAGTGTGAGGGTTATTATATTGAAGCACATTGTACATCTGCTCGACTTGCCTCTCCAGAACACCTCAAAGGCCTCCTCGGTAGTTTTGACCTCCACTTCTGTGCATCCAGCAACATACATGTTGTGGTTCTGGTCCTCTGAGGATTTTGGACTGCGGTGGTCTGGAGGAGAGACGAGGACGAACAGTCAATAGCAGAACCACAGAAGGAGGCACTTTCAACTACGAAGCTGATCGATGATGTACTGAAGCAGGGGAGCAACGGGATAACTTGATTGCAGCCACTGAGCGGGAGAGGTGAAGTCATGCAATGATGAAGGCTGATACTGAAGGAAGGGGGAGCATTTGGGTAATGGGGGGCGCTGCCACCATCGGTGTGAAGGAAGTTGATTAAGGTCAACAGTAAGGGATGCCATCCAATCGGACATTGCAGCCATCGGAATTAATTTAAAAGCTTTGCTAACAACCAGCATTTGGATCACAAATCAAGCATTGACGAATCCGACGAGTCAGAGACAAACAGACAGACACACTGGGAAGCTAGAGGGGGGGGGGGGGTTCACTCTTCACGTACATGAAGTCAGTGTTGGGGGTACCTCCATTCCACCTAACAGTAAAAACAAATATGTTTCCCTCAACTAGGCTACCAAGAATATAACTGAATTTACTAAAGTTCAGTACGAAAACAGCCTTAACATTTTTTAAAACATTTACACATTAAGGTATTCTAAAAACAATGGTCTTTAAATAATAATGAATTTGTTTATTCCAATTTGTTACCATTGCAAGAACCTACTTTGGTCTGATTGGGTCGTAGGGCGTTTCCTCGAGCAGATCGAATATGTAGTTGTTGTAGATTTCGATGTAGGAGACAAATACGCCATAGCTGCTGTCCTCGTCCACCCCCTCTGACCTGCAGGCTTCCTCTGGGTTCATCATGTCCCGAAACTCAGGGTCCAACTTCTGCCTGAACACGTGGTAGAGGTTAGACTGGTAGGGGTTCACCATTGAGCACCAGCACCCACACAGCGGGACTCATGAGTCAACCGTGGCTAGTACCACTACCACTCGAACACTTTATACCTCATTACTTATGACCAATGCCTCAACTTATTACCTACTTTATTTTTTTTATTATTATTATTATTATTATTATTATTATTTTATTATGATCTATCGATGCTGCAACTTACTTTTAACTTATCTCCATTTACTTTATCTTGCATTGTTGCTGCGTTGTGGCTGTTGAGGAACCAAGCCTAAGAATTTTAGTCTTGTGTAAGATGTACTAAAATAAACTGATTCCAATAGTTACCAACCTGGATGAGGGTGTTTTGGGAGCAGAGGGAATGTTGTCCTGCCTTTGGCGTTCCAACAATGCATCGATTTGACTCTGTACATCCAGGCCATTCTTATCATCCGTCTTAAAAACCTTGGAGGGGGAAAGAAAAAGAAGATATGAATAGAGTCACTAATGCAAAGCAGAAAGCACCTTCTATTTCCAAGAACTACATTGACACGTTTGAATATTCATCATTTTAAACCAATATAAAGTTGTTGTTTAACGCCTTACAAATCGTTTTGCCTGGTAGGGGCCGATACTGTTGAAGATCATGTCCAGGGACCGGGGCAAAAGACCCCCCTGGCCTGGGAGCCAGTCATCGTGAAGGTTTTGCCACTTCCTGTAACTCCGTATGTAAATAGCAGCCCTGGAACACAGAAAATATCATAGATTAAAGTACATTATATTACGTCACCTGAAAATCAGAACCATTTGGATATTAAAAGTGCATTTTGCTAATTGATTAGTGTATGACAACAGAAAAAACTATAGAAGTAGACGTCAAAAATATAGATAATTCCATTATCGAGTCCCTCACCATTTTTGCCACGGACCAGGTCATCCACAAGAGGTTTCGCCACGTCTTCAAACAGTTCCATCTGGGATGTTTGAATGCCATACACTTTCTTAAAAGAGTATTGTCTGAAGAACAAATATAATTTTTTTGTTAATGTGTCCAGTACCGTTTTCAAAAATAATAACACTTGTTTTGAATATTGATACTCAATACTTGAACACATGCAGCGTTGTATACCTCTTTGAACTCTCCATTTCGATTGACCTTGAGCCCGTCGGGCGTATGCAGCTGAACGGTGGAGCTCGAGATCACCTCAACACAGCATTCCTTATCATCCGCACCTAGAGGTCGCACTCGGCAGTACACCTGGCACGGAGACAAGCAAGTTAGCCTGGTTCGGATACAATGTTGACTTCTGATTTTACCACAGGACACCGTATCTTGGCATCCAATTAACAAACAAAATGTCGTCACCGCAGCCGTTATCTCGACAATACCATGAAGAATCACTTAATCTGATTCAGTGCTGTCCAGACATTCATGTTGCCGTCAGTCAGACAGTTAAATACAGCCAAACAAGGCAACAACACCATTACAAAGATATTCAGATCTCTGTCCTTCTGTGTGAAAAATTTAAAATAAGGGAAATAAAGTAGGACTCACCCCCACTGGATCTCTCTCGTTGCTGCTCTGCTTCTTCTGAGGTCTGCGGGCGGTTCTTCCCTTCCTGCAACAGTTACGATTGAACATTAAGGAAAACGTATGTGTTCTGGTTCAGAATCTGCGTTAAATAAAGGATTGAAAATAGTCGATTGTTTGAAAAGAAGAGGTGATACTCACATCATGTTTCTCGTTTAACTACGGTCTTGTTTACTCAACAAGCTTCCCGGTACCGCCGCCTAGAACTTAAACGTCGTATTTCAAAATGATCGGTTTCATCCAATCATATTCGACCACAGGCGATCACATGTTTCCGCCGTTATTTCCGGAAAAAAAAGGTGCGCATTCAACGGTAGCACTGCCACCTACCGTTCACCAACGGTACCACACGACAAGTTACAAAACATTACATGTACTCACGTGTACGATTAGGTCCAGGAACAAGGGGGTTCTTCCAGCGAACAACGACATGCGTAAGCTTGATTTGACATAGAATTTTCTGATTGACTTTATCTTCGAAAACTACTTATAACTGTTTTTTGCACAACGATGCTTACATTCCACAGAGAGAAGATGAAAAGTAAAATGAAGTGAATCATTGAGTTCCGGGCGAACTATTGCTAAAAAGAAAGTACGCAATATGACGGGGAAGACCACAAAAGCAGGTATGTATTGCTGGCTCAGGTATAGCGTATACGGCCAAAACTATATGCAGTATTTAATAAAATTTCCTTCAACGACTCCTCTACAAACTATTTATCAGGAACCTACAGGAGAGGCGGGCCCAGAAGCATCTTGCACTACATTTATAAGAGCACTCTGGGGGAAAGCCTCCATTCCCAAATTCGACAGGTAAGATTTATATTCATGGATGGTGATTTTTCCAAGGTGACACTACAGTCTCAATCACTATCTTGTAAAACTGCTGTTTCAGTGCCTCCAGGAACCATTCGTTCGCTCCCTTGAGTCCCACAGTCTCCACCGAACTGCCAGCCCGTTTAACCGCAGAATCACTGTGCTTGAATGGCACCCTACTCACCCCACCACCCTGGCTGTGGGCTCCAAGGGCGGGGACATCATGCTCTGGAACTTCGATGGCCTCAACAAGGTCACTTTCATTCAAGGGGTGAGAAAGGCATAAACTGTGGTCACTGGTCATCATTTACAATTCACACACTACATATGGTCACTGTGTAGAATCATTTCATCACTTCTCCTCGTTAATGAGATGGGGGTGCTAGAGATAGCAATTGAGTAGGAGCAATTCCTCTGTGAAAATGATGCATTTGTCTTGTTGTGCCCAGAAAGGAGCTGGAGACTTCATTGGAGGGATGAAGTTCTGTCCAACGGACCTCTCCAAGGTATACACAGCCTCTGGTGACGGCACTCTGTCGCTGCGGAGCTTTGAGTGCTGCACGTCCACCGTCCTGTCCACCACTAAAGACTGTAGCCATGACTACCACGATGTCTGGTGAGCTTTGAGATCAAACGCCAAGGCTGTTTGTTTATGCTACAAATACTTTCACACATTTAGTGTATTTCCAGATTGACGTGTCCTTTGACAGCCCTTCTCGGTTAAAACATGGCAACGTCTTCCCTTCCAGCTACTGGTACTGCTGTGTAGACGTGTCTGTCAGCAGACAGATGCTGGTGACTGGGGACAATGTTGGACAGTTGTCATTACTGAGTCTGGAAGGCCAAAAAGTAAAGAACCCCAGAATAAAATATACATGTTATAATAAATATATTTATGTTCTCCTGTAACAATGTCCTCTTTTAGCTATCAAAACACATTTGTTTGCTTGATCCTAGATCTTTAGCGACAAGTTGCACAAAGCTAAAGTGACGCACGCAGAGTTCAATCCCCGATGTGATTGGCTGATGGTTACTGCCTCGGTGGACCACACAGTCAAACTCTGGGATTTGAGAAACATAAAGGACAAGAAAAGCTTCCTCCATGAGATGCCACATGACAGGGCTGTGAACTCAGGTACATTCAAATATGGGAAAGTGATGTACAATGAAAACAAAGATTGACCCGAATAAATTGAATTAACAGAGAACATGTCCCTTGAGCGATTGACAGATGAGTTTTCTTTCCAGCTCAGATGTCCTCTAATTGAGTAAATGGCTGCAATAGGAAAGTAACAGTGTGCAGGTCGACTTTATTTACAGATCCCTTATCATGCTTTTTTAGGATTAATAATTGCATTTGGGGGTACTACTAGAATAGGGTTACATGACTATGTTAAAATGCCCCTTATTCTCACACTGTTAATTTTAGCAAAAGCAAATTTGGCATTTTTCAAAAACATTCAGACATGTATCATGTCGCTTAAAGGTCCCCCTCCCCGAGTGGCCCAGTCTGCTGTGATTGGTCAACACGCCCACTCGGTGGGGATTGGTCGAAAGCTTGGTGTGTGTGGCGGAAAATCCCCCCCCCCCCCCCCCCAATAAATTGTGATCATTGCGGGTTGCCGGGAAGCGCGACTTCCCACTCCCACTGACATCACCGTTACGGAAGTAAAGTTTGACAGCAAACAAGCTGTTTCACGCGCTTATTGAGGGTCGTTCTCGTTGGGCGCGAAGACTCCCCCTGGCTCAGACTTAATTTTTTGAGCTTAGCAGACGTAAAACATGTATACGAACATCATATAACATTCTAAAGCAAAGGAAAAAGTTGAAAAAGCATGATATCAACCCTTTAACAAAGCACTGTTTGTTTTCTCCCACAGCATACTTCAACCCTTCTGACTGCTCAAAGCTGCTCACCACTGACCAGCGAGACCAGATCCGGGTCTTCTGCTCTTCTGATTGGTCCAGACCACAGCATGTCATCCAACACCCACACCGGCAATTTCAACATCTCACACCCATCAAAGTGGGTTCCCCCTCCAACAATATCATCTGTCATGGTTTTAGTAATCGCAGTGGCTGTTTGCTATAAAGTTACGTAGCAGAAGTTTATCTCCAAAGCGACTGCATGTCTGGCATACATACATGTGATTAATAAACAGCTGGGGTCGAAGGCATCTTACTGTCGGCAGGGGGTTGAAACATTCTGAACACGGGACTTATTTCACTGCGTGGCTCTCATATGATCAACCATACGTCCACAGGCCACGTGGCACCCCGTGTACGACCTCATCGTGGTTGGCCGCTATCCAAACGATAAAGTCTGCCCCGGGATGTGAGGAGTGTGGATGTGTATGATGCCAACACAGCAGAGCTGGTGTGTCAAATGCAAGATCCCAGTGCCTCTGGGATCATCCCTGTGAGTATGTTAGATAGGTTCAAGAGCACTGGGCTTTAAGTGTCTTTGTTACTGTCTGATAAGGAATCAATTATTTTTGGACACTTGCTTGACAGCAAAGTATTTGATTTAATTCTCTAGAGTATGATCATGGGAAGATACAGGCAGCAATTTACCAAGCAAGCATTCCATGAGACAATGGGTGTACATAATTGTTATAAGGAAACGTTCACATTGTGGGCAGTAACAACAAAGGAAACAAAGGTGAGGGGGAGTGACCATCTAGGAGAGTTTCTGACTAGCCAGGGCAAAAGTCAGCCATGGCGGGAGAGACCAAGTTCATTTGCAATACACTATGGGTGAAGTGGACATGTCTGCAAGGCTGCATGCAAGGCAGCAAGACAGTTAAAGGAATCTAAACAACAAATAGTCAGTAGATTGGCCTCAGTATCAGACTTCGTGGCTTCAGTGCAAATAAAAACTACCTCTAGGTCCTAGGAGAATGTATACAAATTCCTTTTCAATTGACTAGTAATGATATAAACCTTGTTAATATAATTATATAGTTACGATTAATATTACGACACTTTCGACATCTGTACTTTATTGATGTGTTGCAGGTCAACAAATTCAACCCGAGAGGTGATGTCATAGCCTCTGGAATGGGTGAGTTGAAACTGAAACTGAAACCTGAATTCAATTCAGAAACACGGAACCATGGGTGCATCCGTACGGTGCTTAACCAGGTGGCCGTGTGCACCGCAGGGAGCAACATCCTGGTGTGGAAGTGGGACGGCTCCCCATGGAGGGAGCGCGGTGAGCCGACTGAGGGAGAGGGGTCCAGGGACACGAGCTCCAGGGGCCAGCGGGGCAGCAGGCCGACGCGGCCTCCCAGGGAGGGGAGGTCTGCGGCTGGGGACGCAAGGCTGAGGAAGAAGAGATCTGCCCTGGAGGAGGGAGAGACACAGACTGTGGCCAAGACCAGGTCCAAGAGCACGGTGAAGACTAAAGCACAGAGGGGAAAGAAGAAGTAAAGACGGACCCATGGAAGATGCTGATTGGTGTTGTTTATTTGTATATAAGGTACCGGATGTTCTTGTACATGTGATCATTCAGGTTGTAGCACTCTCCAGGGATTTGTCCATTCACTTAAGCCTAAGGTTATACAGGCGAACAAATTCTATTGTATACTTTTATGTTTTTTGTACTGTTGTTAAATAAAAGGTTATTTGATGATTTGATTATTATTTTATGTTTAGAAAGCATGTTAAAAGTTGCAGTGTGTAGCATTAAGTGGTATCTAGTAGCGAGGTTGCTAATTGCAAACAACTGAATTACAGTTTTTCTCAGTCGCTTTGGTACATTTCTTAGATCAGAATTGAAATTTGCAAAACAGTAAGTGCATTTCTCAAAATAATTCGTACAAATAGCAAAGCACCATGGATTTCATGCAAAAGCAAGTCTCTTGCTCAAAATCCTTAGTTTGTTTCTCAAAAGTAAATATCTGTGTCAATTAACATGTGAGTGCCATCAAAATGACAAGTCATTGTGGACGGATAAGACAGTCAAATTGCTTCGGCATGTTGTCAATATAACAGTGTACTCTGGAGGGATGTTCTGATGTAAACCATGGCTAAAGTTTTGAAGACAATTATTGTAAATTCTAAGTTACACCTTAGTGTATGTGGGAGATTGATTGCAAGAGACTGGACAAGATTCACATTTACGCTTTGACTGTTTGCACTGTATTTGTTGACAGACCATGTCATTGCTAGAAATGTGAACATAGGAAAATCTCCTTAGGGATGCATCTCCTTCCTACATGCATTGCTGTAGGAATTACAGTGCAGTCATCCTACACCTCCTGACGTTCCTGTCTGTTGGGCCACAAATTCTCAGACAATGTAACATTGTGTTGTGCTCCAGCTATATATACTTGCCAGTTCATGGTTCAGGAGATGCACCTTTGAGCTATTCCAGTAAACTGGTTGATCTAACACTTCACACATTTCCCTTCTTTAGAGAAAGTCTAGATTCACCTGGTAGCAATTTACCAATTCAGGACAGATTTAGAAAAAAAGTCTAATGGAAATGTATAGAAATATGCTTGACATATGACAACTTGTTCAACCATTTTGCATGTAAAGACTTATGCAATGAACTAATGCCTAAATGTTGTGGGGGTGAGACTATTCAATAGAGACCCATTACAATACATTTTGATCAACATGACATAAGCAATTGATAATTAAGAAAGAGCAGAGAATTGTACATAATCATTTGCATGAATGTAGCAAAGCATTTGCAACTTGTTCAAAGAAATGAGAAACTGCTTTTTTGATTTGCACAAACGACACAATGATGTGAAGATTGAACAGGTAGTTTCGAGAATTTCAATTCTGATCTGAGAAATGTACCAAAGCGACTGAGAAAAACTGTAATATAGGTCATGTGTCGACTCTGCAAGGGTCAAGTGATAATTATTTATACAGCATAGGCCTACATTGTTTTAAAAGTGTAGGTTCTATACGTTATAATTGCACAAAATAAAAATTCTATCTTTCGTATAAGTGATGCTAAATATCGTCATGTTAAAAGGATGATTGATTGCCCCGCAGTTCCTGAACGGTGACATTTGCCAGTCGTTGAAGTATCCCAGCCCAGGCGAGTTGGTCCTCTTCTCTTTCGAGGGTCTTTGCTAAATGTGCTGAGTACACTATAGTCAGGACGAGGCTGTCAAACTGGACCCGAGAGTTGGACGTATGCCTCGGACCCTTAAGTGTGCTCAGCATGGCCTCCACTGAGGGCAGGGTTTTGGGGATATTGTCGTTGATTTGAGCCAGAAAAGCCCGACCCTGCCTCATGGACGCCATCTCTCTATCAAGCAAGACAAAGTTGTTGTCCTGGTCAATCTCAACCCCTCCGAGCAAGAACTGCAAATTAAAGATGCGAATGTCTTTAGTATGTACAAACATGGGTTAAAAAAAATGGGTTAGATATCATAGATTAGATAGAATCAACGTGAACACCAGAATGCATTTGAACGCGGGAGAAGCACC
This sequence comes from Gadus chalcogrammus, assembly GCF_026213295.1. NCBI lineage: Eukaryota > Metazoa > Chordata > Actinopteri > Gadiformes > Gadidae > Gadus > Gadus chalcogrammus. The sequence goes on from NC_079420.1 coordinate 22,460,441, forward strand.
TCATATATGAAGTTTGCATCACCGACTGATGTGCTGCTCCGAGGGGTGACGTATATGAGTGCAGCCACGTCCACTGTTCATAAAATGATGGGTTAATTGAAAGTATTAAGACAATGATGGCTGCGGACTAAAAGCCAGATAATATGAATCGACCCTTACCGTAAAAAATCTGTCCAAACGACAGACATAAAACTATCTGGCAGCAGAATCTAAGTTTAAATTGCATTCTCATCATTTTAATGCCTTTTTCAGTCGGTATAACCCACAGCTACATCCCATCCACCACTGCCTTCACGCAAGTAGACTGAGACTTCCCAGTCCAGACCTGAATGCCGTGCATTTTTTCTCTCTGGAAAAAAAGGACCAGCAGCCAGTTGGCTAAAATATTTTTTTTCTTCACGCTTTTCCTTTTCAGATATATCACCTGCTTCTGTTTAACATGCTAGGGTAGGTCTACTGTGAAGTTCATCGATATTTCACTGTCTAGAATGTCAGATTGTAAAATGTTGCCCACCTAAATTCCCTCATGGCATTGACTTCTATAAAAACAGAATGAGCGCAATGACTGTATTAACTACTTTTGAGAGCCTCATCTTGGAGCCCATAATGAATTACATGACTCTTTCCCTTCCCAGGCCAAACTAAAATCCAGACTACAGTAAGGGGACTCTGCCACCAGATGGTGCCAGAAGTCAAACTGTAGTAAGAAGCCTCCACCACCAGATGGCGCTAGAAGTCAAACGGAGGTAAAGCATGAGGTAAAGGGGACTCCACCACCAGATGGCGCCAGAAGTCATCGCAGCGACTCGATTTACTTCCGGGTAAAAGTTCAAAATATCCACGAATGATAGAGCTGTGTTCGAAATCGTTCCCTATTCACTCACTCACTATTGCCTATATAGTTTTCATGACATAGTGCACTATATGGGGAACGAACAAACGAGAATTCGGAAACTATCTGAACATTTCTAAACGTCATTTGCCTCAGTAAATGCGCCGGGTATTTGTGTGAGCAGACAGATGCGCCCACATCATGTAAACAAACCGGACTCTCACGAGGAAAGCTGGAGGTTGTATTGATGTTGAATGTTACATTTCCTTCAAGTTTTTTTTAATTAATTTTTGAATGTTACATTTTCTTTGTTAAATCCCAAATAAATTGCTGACATTTCTAAACGAAAGCCGGAGACTCCCTCATTAAATGTATTCGTTTTCGCGGTTATTCAACTTCTTCTTCTCCTCCGGAAAAATACGAGCGCATTGCATTGTGGTATACGGGAGTAACATGTAGGGAACATCGTATGTACTCTCAAATTCTGGGTATTTAAGTGCACTATATAGTGCATGAAATTAACCACTGAGAATTCGAACACCACTACAAAATGGCGAGCACCCTATATAGTGCATTATATCCGTGATAGGGAACGATTTCGAACACAGCTACGAAGTGAAGAAAAGGTAAATAAGTTATTTATAGTTCACCGTGTAAACCACTACCATTTTCCTTATGAATATGAAATTATTAAATACCATACAATCTATTGACTGGCATCATATTAATTCATTTTACAGGCCGTCAGCGTTCGTTATCTTAACTAAATGAATGCTACCACTAGCCCTATGCCGTTAGCTGCACGCAGCAGGTACTCGGGGAACAAGTTCTGTACAATCACATGTATTCTCTTTCTGTTTGGTTGTATGCACATGTACGCAATGCATTAAACTTCACTTTCCACCAAGTCAACTCTCACCAAAACATAAACAACAAATGATTTATAGGGACTTGGTATACTATAGCAGACGAGTTCAAATTTTTGAGAATGTGTGTGCTTGGTCCCTTTTGAATGTACAAACAATAATACTATTCACCTTCACAACCCTCAGGCCAATATTCGTGATGGAGTCAGCTGAGGAGAGTGGTCTCAGTGTGGGGGGCTCGGTGGGAGAGGAGAACTACTTCCTGGGGTACACCTTCACCGACCGCTCTCACTCAAGCCGTGTGGTCAAGAGCATCATGGACCTCTGTTTGGAGGACGGCCTGTTTGCCGACGTCACCATCAACGTGGACGGCAAGGAGTTCCAGCTGCACCGCCTGGTTCTGTCCGCCCAGAGCAGCTTCTTCCGCTCCATGTTCACCTCCAACCTCAAGGAGTCCCACAACCGCAGCATCGAGCTGAAGGGCGTCAGCGCCACCGTGTTCCAGCTGCTGGTGGACTACATCTACCACGGCACCATCAAGCTGAGGGTAGAGGACCTGCAGGACACCTACGAGATGGCAGACATGTACCAGTTGACCGCTCTGTTCGAGGAGTGCTCCCGGTTTCTCTCACGGACGGTTGAGGTCAAGAACTGCCTACAGGTGATTGATTTGGTTCCACATTGGTGGCTTTAGGCATTATTGACGCCTTGGCTGGGAGGGGAGGGCAGGATAGTCTAGCAGTTTGGATGTTTGACTCCCAGACAGAGGGTTTGAATCCTCTTTAATTGATTCTACCTGTAGCAGTCCTGGAGACAGATGCTCCTACCTGCTCCTTCACCATATGAATCCAGGTTCACTTCCCCTAAATGGTTCATTAGTAAAATAACCATTGTGTGGCCTCTGTCTCATGGTGATCCGGCTGCAGGTGATGTGGCTTGCAGACAGACACAGTGACCAGGAACTGTACACTGCTGCCAAGCACTGTGCTAAGATCCACCTGGTCCAGCTGAATCAGACTGAGGAATTCCTCAATATGCCTCTCTGTCTACTCTTGGACATAATTAAAGGTATTCCTTAATTCTTCATGGTAAATGGAATGCCTGAATACTCTTGATGCCCGTTTGGTTGACTTATCCTATTTTATGAACTGAAATCAATCTTTTTGTGCTGCAGACGGTGTACCGAGCTCCCAGAACCCAAAGGTGGCGATCGACTCCTGGATAAACCACAACAAGGTGGAGAGAGAGGAGTTTTCTTGTGTTCTTCGGGAGAATCTCAAGGTAAAATCGATCTCCTTTAACGGGCGTTCCTCTCCCCAAGGTCTTCGTAATCTGTCTGCGTCTAACATGTGATACCGGTTCCGTCTGCAGGAGATCGGCGAGAAGGTCCACATCTACCTGATCGGCAAGGAGGAGACGCGGACGCACTCGCTGGCCGTCTCGCTGCACTGCGACGAGGACGACAGCGTCAGCGTGAGCGGCCAGAACAGCCTGTGCCACCAGATCACGGCGGCCTGCAAGCACGGCGGCGACCTGTACGTGGTGGGCGGATCCATCCCGCGGCGCATGTGGAAGTGCAACATGCACACCATGGACTGGGAGCGCTGCGCCCCGCTGCCCCGCGACCGCCTCCACCACACCATGGTGTCGGTGCCCGGCGAGGACGCCATCTACTCGCTGGGCGGGAAGACCCTGCAGGACACGCTGTCCAACGCCGTCATCTACTACACGGCGAAGGACAACATGTGGACCGAGAGCAGCCAGCTGGACACGGCCGTGTCCGGGGCGGCGGGGGTCAACCTGGGGGGCACCATCTACCTGCTGGGCGGCGAGGAGAACGACATGGACTTCTTCACCAAGCCGTCGCGCCTCATCCAGTGCTTCAACACGGCCACGCACAAGTGCCAGATCAAGCCCTACATGCTGCCGTTCGCCGGCTGCATGCACGCGGCGGCCCACATGGACGTGATCTTCGTGGTGGCCGAGGGGGACTCCCTGGTGTGCTACAACCCCCTGCTGGAGAGCTTCACGCGCCTGCGGTTCCCCGAGGTGTGGAGCTCGGTGCCGTCGCTGTGGAAGGTGGCCAGCTGCAACGGCAGCATATACTCTTCAGGGACAAGTGCAAGAAAGGGGACGCCAACACACTTAAGTTCAACCCCGCTACGTCGGTGGTGTCCGTCATAAGAGGCATCAAGATTCTCCTCACGAACTGGCAGTTTGTGCTGGCTTGAAAAAAATGAATGAAAGCGTATGGCATAAGCACGGCTGCTCGATTACAAGGACTGTGTTTAGAGCCTGCACGTCAATAAACTGCTCCCGGCCTGGTTTGAGATGATACTCCATTGATGCTCAACAATGCGACTAGATATGTAAAGGAATAATAATGTGCTGGTGTAAAAAAAATCAGCCAACATGGTATAAAACCCCACAAAGAGTTGCAACAAGCAACCTCTGATAACCTCATATCTGGGTTTTCCTGTCATTAAGGGACTATCATCTCAATAGAGCAGTCTCCAGTCAAGTCTTGGTCTCTATGTCTAATGCTTTCAAACGACAACGCTTGTGAATAACATTTTAGAATAGATTCATTTCTGACACTGCAAACAGATCTTGGTGTTTTAAATGTGCGGGGAAACATTTTGATTGAAGCATGTAAAAATGTCTAAATCGTTCATGCATGTTCTTTTCTTGAATTATAGACGTTGGTGATATTGTTACATCATGAGGATTTCAGCTTTCCACTTCCTCAGTTCTCATTCCTAGCAGGATCTTTAAGGAAGGTTAACACCCACTGCAAGCACAGAGAACTCCTGCAGTTCTCGCGTCTTGGTAGGATAGCGATGGGGCTTTGCAATTGCCCAACAAACGCATCGTTATCGGGTTACGGGGCCCAGTTTCATAATATTGTGATTAACTTGTATGTTCATGTAAACAGACTTTTGTATCTTCGTACTTGACATGTTTCGACTACGTCCTGCAGCTCTCTCCTACAGAACATGTCAGGTACAAACAAATGAATACTAGTCTGTTTTACATGAACGTACAAGTTAATTTATCAAGTTAGACAACTTTCTTGAGATAATATTGTGATGTTTTGGCTGTCTGTTTTGAGGATGTTGTAATATAGCTCAATTAGACAGCAGCACACATCTTTTCTGTATGACTCGGACGACGGCTTGATAATAAGTATCATGGTTAGGGTTCCGCTAAACTATAAAACATCATGATTGGACACAATCATTTCCAATATCCGGACTGTTCCAAATGTAAATGAGCACATGGGTGGATATATTTTTTAACTGAGTAGGCTGTATGTTTGTGCAGCTGTTAGGTGTACCACTCCATCATTCTCCAGTCTCGATCTTCCAATGCCGTTCTTGTCATTTTTGCTCTAGAATGAAAAACACAAATATTGCTTTGAAATGATAACCAATAACGTACCAGTTGTCATGCTCTCTGTGCCATTGGGTATGGGTTCTTGTTTTGTGTATATGAATGGATGGGTTCAATATGAAAAATAATGTGGAACATAGAAAATGCTGCATTTGTTATTGTAAAAAGCAGCCTAGCGTTATATTGTTACAGTACTTCTTCCACATCCATTTCATTCTGTGCAACTGCTTATGTAATATTTGTTAATCTCCATGAATTTCTTGAAGTTTGAAGAATGAAGTTATTAAAGATAAAACAAAAACCTTTTGTTTTGATACCTGGAACCTCTCTTGTAGTATGAGTATTATGTTATAATTCCTACCCTATTTTGGCTCTAATAATTATTCTAAAGATACCAATCCAAAATACGGGTCTGGGGTAGGGCCAAAGCCACTGGATTGGAACAAATGTTGTAATCTGACCCAATGAAGGGACCAGTACTGAACACTGCTGAATCATTGTATCAAGGCCTTGGTGCATGAGCAAGGTATGAAATATGACTCGTTAACCATTATATTTTCTGTCAGTATGGACAGACATTAAGGTTACCTTAAATTGCACCTAGTGTCTCTGGGGCCGCACACAGACAGGAGGCACGACTCCTGAAAGATTTATGGTGGCAGCGTCCATGGATCTTGTGAATAGCAAGGTGCTAAAAAGGCCTATTTGTATCCCCGTGGAGGGTAACAGGGGTCGTGCAGCAGAGGAAGCTATACTAGAGGGGCTAAAGCCCTGATCCCATTGATGTGTTGCAAGAGGTTGTGCAGCTGAAACCCAAGACCAGTAACATGAGGGACTTTGTGAACTATTCTAAGCAGCAGTTGCTGACGCCGTGGCCATTGGTGGTGTGGTGGTGGGGGTAATGAGACCCACATCCACCTCCATTAGGAGCCCCAATGGGAACAGCCAGACACCCTGAGGCACGGCTAGACAAGAAGTCTCTCAATCTTTCAAAGAGGGACCAAAAAAAAAGAAGTCCCATTGCCCGACTTATCTCCCAGCAGCACCATCGCCTCGCAGCAGAAGATGTAGTCTGGGCTCTGACCACTCACTGTGCGCCTGTCTGCTCGGGCTGATCGTTGTGGGGAAATTGCCGAAGGCGTCTATTGTGACCTTGGGAGCGCTTAGTTGAGGACAGAGCAGAATTTCTGAAGGCACACATGGTCTGGAGTGACAAGGCCATCTGCTGTGGAGCCGGCTCTGCCCCGGTGGAGGGTTAGGGAGGGGAGGGGCGGTGGACTGCAGGGGTGCAGAGAATTCCTCTCGATGGGGTGCGGAGGGAGTAGATATTCTGGGATATCGCTGGCAGCACACCGCGGAGAAACGTGTTTCTTTGGCGTTTTTTCGAGCCTGAAATCCAAGGAAGAATTCGTGAAGTCCTTCAAGTGAGGAGGGATTCCTTGAATGGGCTGAGGAATAAGTTATTTTCCCCCTGCACAACCCTCCACAAGTCGCCACAAAGTCATTGGCGACAATGCTCTCAGATCGTTGCTCTTTAACCACGGTGGATCTGGTTTCCTTCGTATCGGGGCTCGGTCGGAGCTGAGAGCCGGACCCGGAGGGCCTCCAGGCACCGGTCCCTTCAGACCGTCCTCTTCGAGCCGTGGTCGTTGGGAGTCCTTCTGGGATCAGCAGGGATTTACTCGCTCGCTGCTGAAAGTGCGCGACTCAAACGGATGAATATTTTTATGAGCCATCTTGTAGCAGAGATGGGCCAGGACCAAACCAAGCAGCAGATAGAGAAGGGCCTAAAGCTGTACCAGTCCAATCAGACAGAGAAGGCTCTAGATGTCTGGACCAAAGTCTTGGAGAAGACTTCGGATCCTGGAGGGAAATTCCGTGTGTTGGGGTGTTTGATAACCGCCCACTCAGAAATGGGGAAATATAAACAGATGCTTAAGGTATGAGTTCCCACCCAATACATGATGCAAAAATTATGTTTCTTTTGTTGAATAATGTATTTTTTGCCTCACTTTGTTTCATATTTTTAGTCCTACATTTAATTTTGATAGAGGCTTAACATCAATGAATTTGGGGTAACAGGAAATATTGGAGATATTTGATCAGTGTGTACAGAATTTTGACACATATTTCTACTTCATTTCATGTTGCCTCCCTCATATTTCTCATATTTCACACATAATTTGAATTATTGACTGGTATACAGTTTCCAGAGGCATTTTGGTTATGCAACCAGTGGTGGGAATGTGTATGAGGTAGCTATTTGATGCGGGATGCAACTGTAATTTTATATGTCATCATCTCTGCGAGGGAGATACAGTTCAACTTCTCCCCTTGCAGCATGTCAAGAACACGTAAATGGTTACGAAAAAGGCAGAGATCAAAGGTTACTACTTTGTTACTCTCAAAACCTCTCTATATAATCATACTCTCCATGTATGGCTTTTAAAATTAGCTTCATCCAATGAAAGTAAGTTAAATAATAACTACAAAAAAAAAAGCTACAGACCACGAATACTACATCTCACTTTGAGGCAAAACCTACAGTCAAGTCGACTTTTACGTAACAGGTTTAAGTGGCATAAAGTTAATGTTATGAATTACTGTTTCTTGTCATGGCATTGAACAATACCCTATATTTCTTTAAAAATGGATTAGTCTGTCCCAGAATCCTGATGATCCTCCAATAACCTATACCCTGTGCCCTCTGGTCTGTATAGTATGCCCTAGCCCAGATAGACACAGCCAGGGAGATGGAGGACCCCGACTACCTGACGGAGGGCTACCTAAACCTGGCCCGCAGCAATGAGAAGCTCTGTGACTACCAGAAGACCGTGTCCTACTGTAAAACGTGCTTGGACATGCAGGGGACCACCGTCAGCCTCCAGCTCAACGGACAGGTGTGCCTGAGCATGGGCAATGCTTTCCTGGGTCTCAGCGTGTTCCAGAAGGCCCTGGAGAGCTACGAGAAAGCCCTGCGCTATGCACACAACAACGACGACAAGATGCTGGAGTGCAGAGTGTGCTGCAGTCTAGGGAACTTCTACGTTCACCTCAAGGTAGGCATCAGGTTGAGTTCTGAGTTGTGTTAAGAAGGCATTTAACCCCCAGGACTAAATATGCAAAGTTGAACATTACATCAAACTGTTTAGTAAACAGTGGATGGAAAGCCTGTCCCTTCGACCTGTTGGTCACATATTTTAATATAACAGCTATGTTGGTTCTGATTGCAGAAATACACTTAAATGCTTGATTATTCAACATCCCAAAGATCTCAAGACAAATTGGATGGAATCAAAGAGATTATCAGATCTTAATCCGATCAGAGAATGAGTCAGTATTCATGTGACCCCGGTTTGTGTGTGATCATATGGTATCAAAACAAAGCGTATGAATAATCAGAACGTGGAGTACTATGTGTTGTAAGCCAGGTTGCCTGAGAGAGATTGGCTGCTTAGTAGAAGCATAGAGATTTGTATAACTAATCCCTTGGCTTCCTGGGGAAGGATTGGTTTCAATGGGAGCGTGATGAGATGGTGTTCAAAGAATGGACTCCTATCACATTACTCAATGAAAACAAAAAATAGAATATGCCAGAGTCTGGAAATTAAACATCTGAAATTCAGGAATAATCACAACTGTCATGGGGGCGATCTAGTGCTCAACGTGGGTCATTGACTCTGAACGGTCTGGGCCGGCAGTACTACACAGTACACACTGTTGCTCCAGTTGTCTCCCTCCTCACCAGCCCCCACCCCCCCGTGTGTGCCCGACAGGACTACGAGAAAGCCCTGTTCTTCCCCTGCAAAGCCGCCGAACTGGTCAACGACTACGGCAAAGGCTGGAGTCTGAAGTACCGCGCCATGAGTCAGTACCACATGTCGGTGGCGTACAGGAAGCTCGACCGCCTGCCCGACGCCATGGAGTGTTGTGAGGTGCGTGCGTTTGTCTCCATGACGTGGTCGGTGCCATCGTGCCTTCGGAAGCAGTCTTTCTTTGAATGCAATGCAAACTAATGAACGGTGGATAAGGAAGAACGATGTTCGCTTGGTGTGCCGTTTGGTCGCCGGTGCTTTCAGGCGTATAGTGTGTACTGTACTGATGTCATTGGCTTTGTGGGTGTGTGGAGGAATGCACTGTGGAGAAACCACGGAGTGGGCTAGTGACAGGTGCAGATGACAGTTGAAACCAGTGTCTCCGACCCTGACTGAAGTATGTGCGCGGAGGTGCCAGTTTTAAAGTGTTAATGAACAGATTAGCTTTTGTCTTCTGGCGGGGTTCTAGGTATGTACACGGTGACAAACATGACTTCATGTGCAGAAGTGTAAGTATAGTGACAGGATACAGGCCTACAGAAAAGTTGGGAAAGATTTGTTGCGTTTGAGCTTTTAACTCTTGTCTGGTTTTGACTCACACTTTACTCAAATGGTACTCAAATGGGTCCTCGGAACTGAAATCATGAAATGAGAATGTGTACATATAACAGAGTACACATCTCACCAAGATTTCAAATATATATTAAAAAAAAAATGGTATTCAATACTGAATGACAAATGAAGACTGAGGCTATTGGTGGACCAGAAGCAGGTGAAATGTTGATAGAAACCAAGTTTAGTTTCCATTAGAGTGATGGACATGTGTGACCACTGACCAAGTACTGTACTCACAGTCCCAACACAGTAGGCCAACTGCATCGGGTCTTCTGTCTTCTCCAATACAAATCTCTGTGATATAATAGAAAGGAATAGAGGAAAACTGTTAATCTGATTATTATACAGTATATAAAATGAACGCATAAGTCAACATTGATGTGTGTTTTTAGGCTTCCTATAAAAATATGATTATTGTGTTTGATTCATGTTTCCTGTGTCATACTTGGTACATAATCTGAGCTTCTGGTATCCAGTCTCCAGTTTGCATCTTGGTTATACAGGTGGGACTGCTTACAAGGTGGCTCCCTGATGCGTAGCAGCCTTTAATCTGCCCTCTTCCTCCAGGAGTCCATGAAGATCGCCCTGCAGCATGGCGACCGCCCTCTTCAGGCTCTGTGCTTGCTCAACTTTGCTGACATCCACCGCTGTAGGAAAGATGCTGATGTAAGCCGTCATTGTGTGTTGAACGATGCTTTTAGGTGCCGACCTTCAGCGGTTACAGCTTTATATACACTTTATATGCATTTATAATAAATCCTATTTCAATTTATTGTCACCTCTCTTCTCGTGTCCAGAAAGCTTTCCCCCCTACGAGTCGGCCATGTGCATCATGACCGAGATCGGGAACCGTCTGGGACAAGCACAGATCTACCTGGGCGTGGCAAAGTGCTGGCTTCTGCAGAAAGACCTGGATAAGGTGCGCTCATCTCAGACCAAAGGATGCCTCGTTAATCCTTTCAATACACTGTCATCTGGAGGTGTGAACACCAGGACACACCAGTACATAAATGAATCTCTGTTCCTCTCTCTCAGGCTCAGGAGTCTTTGCATCGAGCTGAGGAGTTGGCTGAGGAATTGGGTAACAAGGTATTCGGAGTGAATTGAACTCGAAATGTAAAAAATGCAACCACACACAAAAGATAAGTCGTAAACACAGAATGTGAATTATAAACACAATAGACAGTCTCAAAGTTGACTCATTGTGCCTCATCACCGAGTGTCTCATCCACCTCTCCCTCCTCCCCTCTGCAGCTGTGCACTCTGAAGGTGTGCTGCCTGAGCGAGGGCATGTTCCGCAGCCGGGGGCAGGGCGAGCAGCTCCGGCAGCAGGTGGTCAAGCTGCTGCAGTGCGTGGAAGAGCTGGAGCTCTACTGCGGGATGTGCGGCGAGTCCATCGGCGAGAGGGACCAACAGCTGCAGGCCCTGCCCTGCTCGCACATCTTCCACCTCAAGTCAGTGCTCCGCTCATCTCGTCTGTTATCATTCAGACTCATAGCCGTCTCTGCCAACAACGGGCAACTATTGGTGGAGTGGCGATTTCAATAATTAGAGCTATGCCCCCTCTTAGCACATCTTTGTTATATCTCTTAAGTATCTTTTAGGCCCTACAGAGACAATTCTAACTGATTTTCTGAAGTTAATTTTGGAGTTCTTTGTAGCAACTACAATTTTGATAATCGGCTTTCACTGGCCTCAGACTCGATTGTAAATCGCTTTTGATAAAACTGCTAAATGTACCAATGTAAGCACTAACCCTGAGGCCGTGTCCCCTCCCTGCAGATGCCTGCAGACCAACGGGACACGGGGCTGCCCTAAATGCCGCCAATCCTCTATGAAGCCCGGGTTTGTTTGACCCGCGTGCCGGGACCTTCCCCTAAGCACGCGTTGGGTCTGCGCGACATCAAGCACACACAGAGAGCCCCAGCCGGGTATACGGTAGACTCTTCTTACCCAGCAGGTGGTTCAACGTCCGGACGGCCTGGAGATGTGGACACCGCTTCACCCGGTATCAGGAGAACGTGCTCCGTTCCCCCGTCGGCCTGGCGGGACGCTGAACAAGAACTGGGCCGGTGTTGAGGGACAGCGTTAAGGAGTCAACAGTCCTTAGAGGATATTTACAGATGCCTGTCTCTGAGCCAAAGCTTACTTGGCATTAGGAGGGAAAGTATTTCACATTAAAAGGTCTGGTCGATTGAAGCCCTTGTTGTATCTGATCGCTGACCATCAAATACAATCATAGGGACACACAGAGGAATCCTGCCCGTAAAACATGTGGTTCAATAGTAGGCCACTATATATTTGATAGTTTGGTTGGAAAAGTGAAGCATAATATGTGTGCCATACATGAAACAGTTGCCGGATAAAAGAGAATTATTCTGTATTCTACATCTGTGGGTAGTCTTTGTTATGTTTACTTAAATGTGCTCCTGCATTTATAATCATATTTATTTTTGTGCAGAACACATGCAATATCAGTATTACTATTACATTTATGTATATATATAAAATATATATATTTGATATAGGCCTACGTGTGTATATAATGTTACTTTTTGAGAAAAGTTAGATTTATCTAGTGTTTTGTCAAACCAACTGTAATATCTTAACAGATACAGAAAACGAGTACGTCTTTACAGAGCAGGGATACAGAGCTGTTTTCCTTATCTTAATGATAAAGCAACAAGTTCAACACACATTGTGTTACTCACATACATACATATTGTATTCACTGGTTATTAATGGGAAGGTATCTCTTTTGAATAGACCATCTGGAAATGTGTCGAAAGATTGCTGAGAAGGTCAGCCTTGATATGGGGAAACAATCTTATCTGACCAATTATTTGCATGTGGAATATTATTTTCAGAACAGCTACTTATTCTCAGGAGCAAGCAACCGTGGTGCTTTGGTATTTGAAGCTGTACACATTATGTAAATATAGAGGGATTGGTCATATTTTGTTTCTTGGCAGCTTTCCTGGAAATGAATATGAGACCCTTTTCACAGGTCGTCAATAGGGTAAAGTAACTTCCGGTTCCGGTAATTTTAACAACAGGTCGGTTTATTTACGTCTGTCACAGCACCAGCCTGCTCATTGTATATCACTGTGTCTATACTGGTGCAATGGCAGACCTAAAGCCAACAGACCCCTTGTTAATGAGCTACACCTGTGCATTTCCTACTGTGAAAAGGGTCTTGCATTTCGATTTTCAAATAACTTTTGTCAGGGGATTTTGTAGGGAATGGCAAGAGTGTCACATCCACGATCATAATTGCGATGTTGAACACAATGTGGGATTGCAGGCAGTTATGATTTTCTGTATCCAAACCATTTATTGACTTTATTTCACAGAACAGAGACGTTCTTCAGAAAGCTATTATCGCCTAGAAGTCCTTGAATGGATGTAAGATGCAATCCAGTCTGATAATCGAATGGTCGATATTAAGCTCATTTCAGCATGGATAGATGTAAAATATTAAGAGTTGTTGATTTTATTATGACTGCCCTGATTTCTTGGGGCGTTGATATTTATATAATACACATTTAACATAACATGCTTGCAAGAACAACCAACAATGTATGTTTCAAACCAAAACTACCTCCGTTTCTCAAAGACTCCATTCTCAGAGGATGAATGCAGCATAACAATGGATGGACATTTTTATTTATATACAAAATATTTGTATTAAATCAGCATGCTTCATAGTTGATTTAATAATGATCGTCTTCATTATTTTTCTGAGATGTACTGTCGTATTATCATTATCTTGGTCAGGATTTGTTCCATTTGTTGAACATACTTTTGTCATGCCAATAAGCCATTAAATGAGAATGCATAATAATTTGTTACACATGTCGAAAGGTCTTTGTGGGTTTCAAAGTAAGTTACAAAAACTAGAAATGTATCCTGTAATATGCATACACTGTATAATAGCCATTATGCCATTTGTTATTGTGAATAAAGATTTTTTGTTTGTTTGTTGCGAGTCTCAGAAGTAGTGATTGGACCCTATTTCTAACTGACCAGGGGCCTACCGCGACGGTAAGAGGGTCAGCAGCGATGGCTTCACACTCACAGTCGGATGCTCCCCCCTATTCAGCCTCCTGGTCCTGCTGAAATGGGGCCCATAACTCTTGACCAGTTTGTTTACAGAAATGTCAGAGAATGTAAAGGATCTCAACAATGCCCTCTTGGCACATTGTCTGTTGCTGAGAGGCCTTCTGAAAATGTCCACCTAAAGATAGACAGAGCCATGTTTCAAGAGCAAAAGGACACGCAGTCATTGTCCCCCTGTTCACATGGATGTAGAGGCCAGAGGCCCCATATACATAGGATGAGAGTGAATTAACTACCGGGTTACAATTATCTCATATTAGAATGGTAACCTTGAAGTAAGGAGCAACTTCTCTGTAAATTAAACACCTATAAATTAGGTTAAACTTTATCAATTGTCCATCATTTTTGGAAATTATGGTTTGAAATGGGTAATGTTGGTGACCATGGTAAATAATTAGCACAGAAGGATTCAAAAGTAGCCTGTATTGCCGTGGTTCTCAAACTTTTTACACTAGTGAAACACTGTCAAGGGATTTTTTCAGCTGAGTTATCCCTGCAGGTAGTAAATAATAAATAATTATTATAACACATAAATAATGTATGTGCGTTCTATTTCGCAGTGTCAACATAAACATTAAAAGGGTGTAACTAATAACAATTTAGTGAGAAACATGGGCCTGTGCTTCATGCAACTGTTAATTAATCGGCTAATTTCTCCCCTCAAAAGCACAACGCCAGGGGAGGGTCAGAGCATGTAGAAAAAAAATATTCCTCCCGAAACCGACAACATTTTATTGATTCTGGATGTGCTTTCTTTCTCACAGATTCTCCTTTCTACTTATTGTCAGAATTATGTTTCAACCAATCACATCCCATCACATTTTCTAAATTTTCTTTTGTCTAGCTTTCCAAATTAAAACTTGCTCAGGGTGAAACAAATATACATAGTTTGCTTTTATTTATTTATTTATTTATTTAAATTAGTACCCCCTGCAGTCCTCCAGAGTACCCCCGTTTCAGAACCACTGCTTTATTGCAATGTAGTTAATGTCTTCAGTTAATGTTTGCTAGTGTGTTCAAAGTCAGAGATTGTGTTCACTGCTGCCATCATATATATTGTAAATCTTATCTCACATGTATCTTTATGACATTTTAAACTAGAATAACTAATTACTTTTCTCTTTGCTTTTGAGTTTCCTTTTAGATTCCATGTCCTTGAGTTTTGAGTCCAGCTTACGTTGCAGATAGGCCTTCTTGTTGGGATCCATAGAAGTGTCCTTTTTCCCACTTCCAGCGTACAGAACGCCTTCCCTGCTGATCCTCATGCGAGCGTTGGCCTTGGCCTTGTCCCCACAGCCATGAACCTACAAGTTCCCACTAGAGTTACTCACATTGTATAACACCTTAAAAGAACACACATTTCCAACCAGTACTCTACAGTATTTGCTAGCGATGTGTTCTTGCTTTTCATTCTGAACATATATTAATGACTGCCCTGTAGTTCCCAAAGTCTGTTTCTTAACCAAATATCCAGATTCAGAAAGGGATGAACCTGCCATGTTTGTCCTGTGCCTATACCTCTGGATAGTTCTGGTTGAGATGAACGACTGACTTTCAGAAACTGGAAGTTCAATCTCTGCGACCGCATCTCACTAAATGGTCTGTTTGTACGTTCTTGCGTCGGGCCATGGCGCCCATTGCTCCACAAAAGACACATTTGAGCAAATCTTGTTTGTGTGTGCCAAAGTGTGCCAAAGCAATCAACAAGCAGTCCTTGGTAATGCTCCTGGTTCTGCGTGGGTGGGTCTCACCTCTGGTACGTGGTGGCCCAGACAGAACTGTCGGTTGCAGTAGGGGCAGAGCTGGCCGAGCAGCCGCACGGAGGCCTTGCACTTGACCAGACTGCACACACTCTCCGCCTTCAGCACCGCCGATATCAGAGTGTCGAAGTCCTCCTCCGCGCCCGCGGCCGCGGCAATGTCACAGACCCCGGCTTTGGTGCGGCTCTTTCCTGGAAAGGGTGTAGGACAGGTCAACCGAAATATCCCTCCACAGAAACAGGGAACTATATCTGATCGTACGAACAGTGCTCACCTTTCGCAGGCTTCTTGGCCGTGGGGAGCTTCCCAATCGCTGCCTGAACCTGCCTCTTCTGCTGAGCTGCCTCCTCCCGTCTCTGCTGCTCCCTCTTCATCCTCTCCAGGTGCAGACTCTTAAGATCCCCTGGTGGTTGTTGAGAAGAGGTGGCCGCTTGTGGCTCCGATACCGTCTCCTCCTCCTCCTCCTCCTCCTCCTCCTCCTCCTCCTCCTCTTCTTCTGGTTCTGGTCGCGTCGGCCCGGACCCAGGAGGAGGTCTGGAGACGGTGATGCAGCGGTCTCTACCCTCTCCTCTGCTCTCGTGTCCCAGCCCGAGCTCCTCGGAAATCCGGTGCACCAGCATGCGGTCGTGGGAGTTGAGCGACGGTGGGAATCGCAGTTCTTCTTGAGAAGGATCCCTTAGGTAAGTTTCCACCTGCTCCCTAATCTCGGCGGACCGGGTCTGCGTCTTCAGCTCCTCTTCTGCGGTTAAGATGCGGGGCTTGGTGGGCTGCCGCTTCTGGTTCACCGGGTCTTCTGGGACCCTGCCCCCAGCAGCCTTCGTCTGGGTCTTTTGGTTCTCTTTGCCTGCAGCCTGAAGTTTGACCTTCTGCTTGGTTGACGAGGCAGCAGAGAACTTGGTCTTGCTGTCGTTCAGGCTGCGAGTGTAGTTCAGCGGCACGATGTCCTGGAGGTACTCGAAGGCGGTGCGGACCTCGCCGTGGTCCGTCATGTGACTGATGAGGGACTTGAGGAAGGCGTGACTCTGAACCGTCTGGGAGTCGCAGATCACGGCCAGGTGGCGCCGGGCGCGCGTCACCGCCACGTTGATCCTTCTGTCCTCAGCAAGGAATCCAACCTCACCTGCACACAGAAAATACATGAAGAAGAAATAAAAACATTAATGCATAAATAATAAATAAAAACTAATATGAATTAAAGAATCAACAGTGTCAGTAAAACATTGATCATGGTGTTAAATACCCATTTTATGGATATGGATAGATGTACACAGGAACGTATTCTATATCAGGCCTTACCTTTTCGGTTGGACCTGACTAGTGTTAACACCACAGCCTCCTTCTCTCTGCCCTGAAAGCCGTCCACAGACTTGATCTCCAGGGCTGGATACCGTCCAGAGAGCCTCTGGCGCAGAAGATCCACCTTAAGGAGAATATGACAAATATAAAAACGCATTCCACAGGGTTGTTTCAGTGGGGTGAGGGCAATAAGCCATACCCATTAATACATGTATTAAAAACCTTTAATACATGAATTTACAACAACTAACACATTTATTAACAGTTTCTGCTTATTAACCAATAGTAATATTTCGGGATCATTTTAAATAAAACAATACGTACTTGTAAATTGTATGGAGCAATGACGGCGATGTCTTGAGGTTTTAGTCCAGCCTCCGTCAAACATATGATGTGTAGTTCAACAAGGTCCACTTCCCCTGAGAACACAATCAAAAGAATGTGTTCGTTATTGTACCCCACAGACATGCTTAAAACAACACGCTCACAACCCATCCCTTAAGCTGACCTTGGTTGCCCTTGGACTGTTCTTCTGTGACCTCCATCTCGCTCAGCCCACAGCCCGCCGTGTCGATGAGGAGCAGGGGTGTGCTGGTCTCCTCGACGCATGCAATTCCTGGTAGATCTCTGTGGCAACAGAAAAAAGAAAGAGGATGAATGAAATATTTGAATGTCAGCACAAGATATTCAACGCGCCCATCTTGAAGCGTGCCCTCACTTCAGCAGGTGGCCCTGCACTGAGCTGTGTGCGGTCAGACGCCCCTGGTACATCTCCCTGGAGGCCCAGTCCATGATGAGGTGGTGCATGCGGTACTGGACCGTCAGCATGCGAACCACGGAGGCCCCAAACTTCTGGATCAGTCTCTCCATCAGACTGACTGCCAGGCCCTTCGACGCAGCGCTGCAAGAGACATCAGGACCAGGCGCTTAGCAAACCATTGTAGCACAACCCAACGGTTCACTTGACAACGGTCGTCATCCTGAAAATATCCTATCTGACTAAATCCAATACAGGGACCACCAGATCGCACGTTTGGGACTTGATGGTGGGGGGGAGCTGCTTGTAGTCCCCAGCCAGGATGCATTTGCGTGCGTTGAGCAGAGCGATCCAGCAGCTGCTCTCGAGGGCCTGGGCACACTCGTCTATCACCACCCAGTCAAAGTGGCCGGGCGGCAGGTGTCTAAGGGGCCCATCGTTGGAGGCCCCTGGGCAAGTGGACACACACACACACACACACACACAAAAAAAAACCGTAATTGGTCTCAGTTTCTCTCTGTCATGCTTCCGGACATCAGCCTGCCTGAGGAGGACGGTGGATATTACCTGTGTTGGTTGATAACACCACGTCTGCACTTTTTAGGACCTGACCGATGGCCGTTGCTTCCCTGGATCGGAGCTCTTTCCGCAGCTCCCCGATCTCTCGTTTGAAACTAAAACGTTCACCTTTATTCCGCGTCTTCTTCATCCCCATCTGGAAGCGGAGGAAACGGATGTACACGAGTCAGCAAATAGAAAAGCCTATGCAACATTTAGAAATGTTGCATATGACGATGATATTAGAGTGTGGAACATTCTAGCATACTTACGAAAGCCTTATCCATGTCCTTCCGGATATCAGAGATGATGTTAGTGTTGTCACTCTTGGCCAGCACGGCGTCCAGAGAGTGTTTCTGGATGGACTCCAGCAGCCGGGCGGGGTGGCCCAGCCTGAGGACCTTCACCTTACAGCGGGCCAGCCGCTCCACCAGGTTATCAACCGCCACGTTGGAGGGGGCGCAGCACAGGACCTGGGGAACCAGGACGTACAGCAGAGGCCATCGTCCAATGAAGCTTAAGGCCCAATCTCATTTCTATCCCTTACCCTTCCCCCACCCCCTTGTTTTGAAGGGGTAAGGGGAAGGGTAAGGAGAAGGCGTAAGGGGTAAGGGGTAAGGGGTAGGCCCAATCCTATTTATACCCCTTACCCCTTCAAAACAAGGGGGAGGGGTAAGGGGAAGGGGTAAGGGTAGAAATGGGATTGGGCTTAAATGGCAAACGTAACAAACAGATAAAATAGTAAAAACAGTATATTTTTATATTATATACATTTTATTCTCATTCCTATGTTAATAATGAGTTAATAATCCACATTGCATCAATAATAATGATAATCATTTACCGCAGCAGGTACTGGAACTTCATTTAATTATTGGTTGCTCGTTACATTTAAGAGCAGGCATCTCGTTCTGGGATTGGGGATCGAACCATGTACCTTCAGGCTGGGCGTTAAACAACCTTCTAGCCACTACGCTATCCTCCCCCCTGAAGTTCAGGCATCTTTACTTCGTTAAAACATCTTGATATATATATATATATATATAATATATATATATATATATATATATATATACATATATACACACACCACACACACACACACACACACACACACACACACGCCAGTTTAGCGTATTCTCACCTTGTTCCCCTTGTTTAACAGCCTGGTAGAATGACCTCAACCACAGTGGTGGTTTTCCCAGATGCCAGGCGCGGCCGTGGAATCACAGCCCGTCCCTCTAGGACAGAGCAAAGACACGGACTTCCTCTCTAGGGATCATCCATGATCCTGGTTGAAGAAGCCCAGATCATTGAAAAGGAGGGACACAAATGCCTCATGCTTAGGTACGCTATGGGTAAGGGGAAATCAAAATCACATTCATTAAATGGAATAGTTGACTGCTACCTGTCTGTGACATGGGATCCGGCCGTTCTGAATAACCAAACAGAACATTTATCAAGTTTGAGCTGGTCCTGTTGCTGTACCCGTTCAAAGGATTCAACGCACTGCAAGACCAAGAATCAATCAATGAAACTGATTGTGACAAGGATTTACTAATTTGGTTGTTTTGCAACGTTTAGCAGCCTTTAAAAGCTCCTCACCGTGTCATCCGCTTGTAGGTGACATTGTTGGCTAACCGTCAGCAGGTTGTACAGCGAGTCGGTTTCAACATTGAAGTCCTCTTGACAGTCCTCAAAGGCTACGGTGACAGATGTACTGACTCGACTTGGTCACTATCCCAGTCCCGATCTGGGAACTTCGCACTGCATCCAGCGGCAGCATACAAACCAACGATGTCCCCTGCAAAAATCTCCACGTTTTCACAATCTACAAAAGTGAAATTGAATCGAGATCTCGTTCACGAGTATCTTTCTTACCCGGTCCTGAAGCCGTTACTTGGAAGAACCGATACCCCATGTGTTTCCTTGGTTCCAGAACCCATAGTGTCCGGCCGTAACAGCCCCGTTGACCTGACTGGCTATCTTGTAGTTTTAGCAGGCACACTCCTTTGTTTGGAGGGTCCTTGAGATGAGCTGTTCTCCTGCCATACCCTGAGAGGAAGAAGACAAATGGGTATGCGTGGTTAATCATTGTTTTTTATGTGATGTTATCCAGTGAATTATATTCATGTAAATACCTGGTCTCCTTCGATTTCAGCTTCTCTCTCCTCCTTGCAGAAGCTCAAGCTGTCGTTGGACACAAACTGTTTCAATTTCCATATCCTATAGCTGCTAGATGACATTAACAAGGAACAACCAATAGTAGAAGATTAACTAAACCAAAACAGCACTAAAACGAGACTTGTGGCACTCAGTACAGTAAACCTCCCTTCAGTGACACCCACCCACCCAACCTCTGCTCTTCCAAACTGCACCCAAGGAGTGACAATAGTGCCTTGACACCCTTGACCACTCGGCTTCAATAGTTAAGCAAGCACTTAGCTACAGGGCCATGTCCTACATTACAATCCGTCAAATGCTTGAGCCTTATTTTAGAAAATAACAGCTAGCCAACACATTGAATAAACACCCACGTGTCCTTCATTGTAAGTTAAGCAAGCTCGTTAGATAGATAAATATAATAATGTGATAACAAGTGACAATATAGTTGTAACTACCTGCATCGACTGTCAACAGCGACCAATGAGATACTTCTCTTCCTTTTACTAGTCTAACGGTGCAATCCTATGCGGACGAGAAGCCACACCGCCATCTATCTGCCTACTGAGGACACACACACATACACACACACGATTAATTTTGTTGACGCGACGGAACCTTTATTTTGAAGGATATAGGATAGCCTGTACTTACTTTCCCTCGACGCTGTGTTCTCTCACCCCTCTCACCCCCTACGCTGTCAGTCCAGCTCAACAGAGCTAGCTCTATTAATTAGTTTACATGACTACATCATCTAATTAATCATTCACATGTTCACTAGAACAGCTAGGGAATCCCTCACAATGTTTTAACCTTCTGAAGCATGTCTGTGGTTTGCGTTTTAGGAGGACGTCAGCTTTCTGTTACGACCCAGGAAGAAAGCTTCCTGCGAAGGGCTGCCGACCCCGGTTTATTGATTTCTTTGCTGGTTTATTGAACTCTAAATGGAAACAAAATCACTTTTGCGTCTTTTTGTTGGCCCACTTGGAGTTGGTCGGTGCGTCAGTGGGACCCTTTCAAAAAAAGGACGCCAAGAAGGACGCACAAAGCTGAGGTGTGTGGAGGTGAGTACCTTGTTCATTATAGAGTCAGCGACCTACAAGTCTAGGGGTCATGATGATTGACCATGTAGATCACATGGTCAGGGCCCGACAGGTCTATGGTTTAAGGGGGGGGAATCTCTTGGCAACCTCACGATTCGATTCCGATCATGGAGGTCAACGATTTCTATTCTATTCTAAGCTGATGACTTTTATGATGCATCTCGATTTTTATGTAGTTCATTTCCATGCGTGATTTCAAAAATAATTATATATACCTCTGAGTTTGCTACTCAGAGTTTGCTAATCACCTTCCTACTCTTTTGTGATGATCATAAAATAAGACATCAACAGGTGAATTAACTTATCTCTATACTTTTATTAGAGAGAGCTTTTGTCGACAAATATTACTTTATCTTATGAACAATGCAATAATCAATGCAGCTTGCATTACAACACAATATGGAATTATGTAGTAGTATTCAGTTTTATTTTATTTTATTTCAAATTTTGCTAACCCTTTAAAGAAAAGATGCTCTTCAATTAGAAGAGCTTCTTGTGTCCTGGCTGTGAGTTTGCGTGCATGCTATGCGTAGGCTGCAATCGCAATCGTGTACCTAATGACAAATCAGATAGGCCATTACACTGAATATCAATTAATAATTTTAAATATACTAAAATTATCCCTCTGCTGGTTAACAGAATGTTGCAGCAGGCTACGCCAAATTACAAAATATAGTTTTTCTTTTATTTCGATTATTAATTGATCTGCATCGGAGACGGATCGGGCTTAGACTCCTTTTTCTCCTATGATGAGATATGTGATGCATCGAAGATCGATTATATTTCCCACCCCTAGGACCCTACACGTCTATGCTCAGGAAACTACAGGTCTATATTCTGCGACCCTTCAGGTCTATGCGTCAGGACCATAGTCTATGGTCAGGAGTCAGGACCCTACAAGTCTATGGTCGGGACCCTACAGGTCTATGTTCAGGACCATAGCGTCTATGCTGATGATGTTTCCAGATATGCCTTCCAGACATTCCATCATCGCATGCTGACAACAAAAAAGTGACATTTTTGCACACACAATAGGGAAACCTATTTCATTTGTTTTACCTATCTACGTACGTAGCACTTCCTGTTCTGACTTCCTTCGTACTCTCTATTGTGCTGCACATATTATCTTATCATATCTCATATTCTCTCCCGCCAGTCGTTCCCTGGCCTGAGGCTGTCTTGTTGGTCCGGGGCCTGCTTGGTCGTCAGACCCCCAGTGCGTAAGGACATTCGTGAGAGGACGCGAGAAGAGACCACTGCCTCTCACATCAACGCACCTTCCAGGGGACATGTCCTCGGATACATTACTCCTGTAGCGTCTTAACCACGGTCAGCTAGAAGTTGCATATTTTGTGCTATTATAATGTTTAATTCCTTTCTTAGAGATATTAACTATTGCTAATAGGGCCCTCCAATGCTGCCAACAGTTAATATGCAATATTCACTTGCACTCCCTGGTCTCCTCAGTGGAATTCCCATGGCCTATGAATAGTGAAGGTCTTGGCTCGAAGCTGAGCTCAGTGTCTCCAGTGTGGGCTTCAGGTTCGCAGGCGAGGAAAGAACAGCTATGACGTCACGACCGACTTCAAGACCATGATCCGGGTATGGAGATGGCATTGTAATTTAAAACTTTATGCCGATTCAGGGGCCTCCGTTTAAATATTTATCAATAGTATTTGGTTTTTGGTAAAAGCATCTCATAAAATAAAATTGTTCTCCCATATAGGCTGGGTCAAAGCTGTGATTAAGACCAACAGAAAAATCAGAATAGGTAAGTTAATGTTCTTCTTCTGAATAATGACAACCTAAACAATATGTCATTATTCGTTACACGTTGCTTTTGTTTGATTTGAGTTTTACCGATTTTTAAAGATTAGAAAAACATTTATTTATCCCAAAATGGGCAATTTCGTTCACAGTTCTACAGGTCTATATTCTGTACCCTCAGGTCTATGGTCAGGACCATAGGTCTATATTTTGTTCAAAGGTTTTAAGTGTAGATCCTCTTCCGTTCTCAGTGCCTCGGCTGCTGTCTTGACGGTTGGTCCTATAAGGACTACATGAATGTTCTGGAGAATGAAGATGAGATCGAGGAGCTGGCCAGTGAGCTAGTGGACGTTGCAACGGTAATGTATTTACTGGGCACGTTCCACAGCAGCTTGCATAATGTACGTGCATCCACCTGGCGTTCACTGTATTGGTGATGGCATCGTGCCGTGTTTTCATCAACAGACAGAGCACTTTCATGGTTTTACATTGGAGCTGTGGAGCCAGCTGGGAGGAACAGAAGAAGGTGAGCTCATCAGGACATAATGATTCCTGGTCGCCTTGCTGCCACAGGTTTTACCCTGGGTTCAAATTCAACTAGTCAAGTCTACTATGTTCTTGACCATTGCAGTGAGCCCTGGTCCACCTGATCAAACACGTCTGTGAGACTCTGAAGGCTAAAAGGTTGGACTGTTTCTCCTGGTCATCCCACCTGTTCCTGACCAGGTAACCCTGCAATGGGAATGTACCTAATGCAAATGATACAACACAAGGACTTCAGGCATCCTTTCTGACCTTGATAATAAAACATGTGCAGTATAACAGCTATGGCAAGCCAGGCATGTTTGGTAGAGAGGAGTTTGAGCAGTTGGCCTCCGTTGTGGATGGCATCAGCTTGCGATGACCTACGACTACTCTCAGCGCAGGATGAGTAGGTGCATAGCATGCTCTTGTGTCACATGTTATACACGACACAACCTGGCGCAACGTTAAACATGTATGACTGTTCTTGCTTTATTCACCCCCGCCGGCGAGCGCCCCGCTGCCCTGGTATGAAGGGGTGTGTTCTGCCGAGCTGGGCCCCCAGCCGCCAATGGAGACACAAGATTCTGATTGGGTCTCTTGAATCATGTACGCGTATGGACTTCTCAAGCCAGGAGCCAGATCCAGTCCTGGCAGAGGCAAGTAAGAAGAGCGCCATGGACCCTGATACACCTTATCAACTTGATGAATGGATATTGCCAAAATCCTTTCATTTTCATTCATTTTGTATTAATTATCTGCAGGGACATTGACGTTCCGCGAGAACAAAGGCCAAGCTTCTTTGTGAATTATTGCCGCGAGAGCATATACTTTATTACAAGTGGGGTGGCTAAAGAATACTAAATTGGGTGTAAGGTGAATGATATTGCTATGCTTAACATTCATCGGCACAATCACTAACTTTCTTTTCTTACTCATTTATTTTTAGGAACAACGGCGGTCAAGTGTAAAATGTACTACCCGACCCTGTAAGTAAGAACTCTTTAGATGCTTTTTTTTTTTGCCCAAAACATGTATGTTTATCAGTGTCAAACTTATAGGCCCGAAAATAACTTCTTTTTTCATTTATTTTCCAGTCAACTCTTCATGCGGCGACTCTTTGGCCACAGAACTGGGGGCAGCGAATTTCATGTGGAATTAGGACAAGGACTGGATTACTTTTATGCATCTCCTATAACGCTGGGAAAGGGACTGCCCTCTAGGTTTTATTAAGAAATTTCCCCATATGCACTTCCCAAACCTTCCATACCAAACGCAGTAATTGTTGCCCTCGACTCAAACCGATAACCGGAAACCGCCATCAAGAGTATATTGTGCTGCAGTTGACCTTGGGGTTGGCAGGTCGGTGTCATATTTTGAATAAATACATGGCAGTAACGGTTGTACTACTCAAAAGCATGGTACATAGTAGTACATTAAACCAACATTCAGGAAATCGGAGGTATCTAATTTAATTTATTTTTAATATATTGATTGGCAAGTCTCCAGATATAATGGCAGAGAAATCATTTCACGAATTGTATAATATGCTGTGCAATTCGTACACTTGTTAATAAGGTGCTTCGATTGCTTGGCCTACATGCAGGCTTCTGCTGAAATTAGTCCTGTGTGCCATCAGCTGAAGTCCTGAGAAACATCTTGGTTCATGACATGTATTTATTCCTATTCTAGT
Source organism: Gadus chalcogrammus (assembly GCF_026213295.1). Classification (NCBI taxonomy): domain Eukaryota; kingdom Metazoa; phylum Chordata; class Actinopteri; order Gadiformes; family Gadidae; genus Gadus; species Gadus chalcogrammus. The sequence goes on from NC_079420.1 coordinate 22,485,700, forward strand.
AATTTACCCATCCCTTTTGAATATATGTCTGGGTCCCTTTTGCACTTGACATTCAAAAGTCAATGACTTTATTTGTTCAATTATAAGAGACTCACATTTTTCTCCCAGGAAGTTTTCATTGACAAACACATTGATCCATTACATTTCAAAACATCTGTAAATAAAAAAGCAATGCACACATTACTAAAGCATTTATGTTGGGGTTCTACTTGCAGTCGAGAGCCAGATAAGATTATCACAGCGACTGAAGTGGACTGGACGTTCTGACCAGTTATTAAGTGTCTGTCTATGACGACATGCATGGCATCCGCTTGGCTTGCTAGAAACCAAAGAGATAAACACAATCAAGATTAAAGATTCAGAGTGGCAAAACATTCATATCTAATTCCTATAATGACTTTAAAATGTTTTATTTTCATTTATTTAGTTGATAGGGACAAGGTCATTGATTAACAGACAAGTTGCTTGCTGTAAATAAGCCAGTTAGCTGCAAATGCTAGTTTCCATCTGTTGTCCCTAGCCAGATCTTAAAAGTTGGGAGTAGCCTACCTGTACTATGAGCCACCACTGTCTTTTACAAAGTCCTCCACTATCAAGGGCAGCGTTGGCAAAGTCTGGGGATCCGCCCACCAGCTCAAACACTGATGGCCTTCAGGCAAACAATAATACAAGTATGTTATTAATAGAGTACATCAAGTGAAAACTGAAGGCTTCAATGAGTATGGGTATGAGGACGATATTTTCTCAGAGAGTTAATGACCAGACACACACCCCTGCTTAAACTGTAGCCCACTGAAGATCCACTGTTGTCCCTCAGGTTTTGGAGCAGCATTAAAGCAGACACGCCATATCCACTGCCCACACACTAGGCTCTGTGTACAGAGACAGGCTACTACTGGCCACACATTTCAACATTAAAGAAACTGATAGGCTAAAATAAAAATGAGGAGCACACTCACTCTGCCTGGGAGATGAAGTGTGTGAGATGCGGTGCAGAGCAGCACTGTTGCTGCCAGGTCATTCAGTGCCCCCGGGACAGTCTGGTATGAGGAGTCGGCTTGATAGCGGGCCCCTTAGAATGGATCATTAGCGACGTGATGTTGAACCAGGCAGAATATAGGCAAATGTACCATTTTTTAAAACGTAGCACAGTCCCACCATCTATAGATTCAAGTTTGGCTGGTGTTGCGTAAGGTTTCACACTGAAGTCCTGCACCCATCTGGCAGTGCTTTAATCGACTCCCACGAAGTCTATAGGCTTCCCCTACAATGCATACCACATGAGATTGAAAAATAAATAAAAATTGAAAAATGCTCCTCAGTAAAACCTAGGCTCGACTATGCGTTAACAATACAAGTTCAAAACACACAAACAAAAACAAATATTAGGCGTTACCCCGGGCGTGGCTGTCTGTAGGTTAAAGACAGAGCTGCGAGACTGAAGGACTGATTGAAGGACTTTGCTGTGACTCCTAAAAGAAGTACAACATAAACGATGACTTTGAGGGACAAGACAAAAAAAATGGGCAGCTGAGAAGCCGATCAATACAATGATTGATTGCTTATCAGTTGATATAGACACCTCGATTGGTGTCAGTTAATGGTTTATGGACGGCAATGAACTTAAAAGGTAAATGCTCATTTATTTAATGATCTTGTTGCACGTCCACTAGTTGGCTAACCACAGAAACCAGCTAACTCGGTGATCGACTACTCGACCTACCTTGAGGAGCAGCACTCGCCACTATTAAGCACGTAGGTTTTGAAGAACATGTCAATGAACGTGTTATGCAATAATTTCTTTCAATATGTTATCGTCGTAAATTCAGGGGATTTGAAAGCTTGATTCCGACCAACAGGCCGAACGGAAATCCGTCAGCAGCAGCCGATACCATCTGACTGCTCTACGCCAATAACAAGCTTCAAAATAAAAGTTCGAGGGCAGCACAAATACAAAATTCATACACGGTCAACCAAGCAGTTTCCAGCAGTGATCAGTAGGTGGCACTCTTCCTCTGGCCGAAAACATCAATCCCCGATGCCCCAGTAGAGTGACGGGGACACTGCTGTGGAAGATGCCGTCCTTCGGAGGAGACATTAAACTGAGGTCCTGACTCACTGAGGTCATAAAAGTAGTGGTGCCGAGATGATGCCTCATGAAACGTCAAAGCCTCGCAGCCAGATGAACCACCAAAGTGGTTCGACCCCGAAGCTTCAAATTAGTACGCTAGTAGGGACACTAGTGGCGAATGAAATTATGATGAAAGAGTTTCCTGTGAACCCAGCCCAAAATGTACAACATCTGAGAATTAAAGTCATTTCAGTGATACGTGTGAGGGTGCCGTTCATAAATATCTTCCGAGCTCATGGTAGAAAATAAATCATTTGACAAAGATTTTAAGTATTCATCCCGGGCAAAATAGAAGGTCTTATCAACTACCGTAGCCTACTAATAATTGTAATAATACAACTGCATGATGACTGAGAATGAGTGATTAATTCAATAGCCATTAAAGTGATCTTTGAACTGGGTTGTGTCTTCTTTTTGTAAGTGATGTGCATGTGCCAATTGTGAACCCATATTGCGGAGCAGCCCGAGATGAGGCCTCGAACGTCACACGCTACGTCATTTCGCCTATGTGAATCCTACTTGATACGGAGCTTTGGGGGGGGGGGGGGGGGGGGGGAGCCGAGGTAATCGACAGTGTCTAAAAACTGCCCAACCAGGCTCATTAATCTGCACCCTGTATAATTGTCTAATTCATTAATTCCCTCACTCTCCACCGCTGGTGTGTGGTGAGCGTTCTGGCGCTGATTGACATGTGTCACGTTAAAATTGTACCGGGGGCGAAAATTGTACCGGCCTACGTCATCGTTTGTTTACATCCTGACAACCTGACAACCTGCCCGGCAACAGACGACGCGATGCAGAAAACATGTTTCCAAACGACGAAATAACATAATACAGATAGCGGATCGCTATCTGTATTATGATAGATAGCGATAACACTTGTTTTTACTTTATATTTGTATTGTATTTAGTTGTTTAATCGAAACAATTAAAAAAATTGCCCGCGAAACGGGCGATCGCGTCAAATGACGCGTCAAATGACGTAGGAAGGTTCTTGAACATTCTAGACTATGAAACCTGCTTAAAACACTCAGTTTACTAGCTAAATTCGATTAAACAATTCAATACAATACAAATATAAAGTAAAAACAAGTGTTATCTAGCGATCCGTTATCTGTATTAGGTTTCAAGAACCCTCCTACGTAATTTGACGCGATCGCCCGTTTCACGGGCAAAACATTTGTCATTTGACGCGATCGCCCGTTTCGCGGCAGATTTTTTTTATTGTTTCGATTAAACAATTAAATACAATACAAATATAAAGTAAAAACAAGTGTTATCGCTATCTATCATAATACAGATAGCGATCCGCTATCTGTATTATGTTATTTCATCGTTTGGAAACATGTTTTCTGCATCGCGTCGTCTGTTGCCGGGCAGGTTGTCAGGATGTAAACAAACGATGACGTAGGCCGGTACAATTTTCGCCCCCGGTACAATTTTAACGTGACAGCTGTCGTGCATCACCCAAGTGGATGCTACACACTGGTGGTGGTTAGTGAGGTCCCCCCTTCACTGTAAGCGCTTTGAGTTTCCAGAAAAATAAAAGCGCTATATAAATTCACTGAATTATTATTATGATTGTTTCTTTAATTGTATTCATTATACTCGCACGCAGGCACATAATCACGCAAAAAAAAACACACACACACGCACGCACGCACGCACACACGCACACATACACACTTACACACACACACTCACATATATACATATACGTATACATATACATGTGTGTATATATATATATATATATATATATATATATATATATATGCATGTATATTTATGTATATATATATATAAACATAGTGCAAAAATGTCAGCCATATACTATTTTATTTTTGTCTGTAGAAAATAAACACAGATAAAATTTGGCGATCATTTGTCTGTCACCTTATAGGCCACAGAACATTTGAGATTAAACACAAAGCAACAAGGGAGCCATGTAATGTGCTATTGAGCTTTGCTCCTTCACAAATATACCATCATTGCAATGTCAAAAGATCGGCTTCACAACTTCATACAGTACATTAATGAATGAGATCATGTATTCCAATACACATCAATTCAACCACATATTAAAAACAACAGGCTGAATAACGATCTTCTTTCAGATTTTGATAAAGGCAGCAGGTCAACATCATCCCCAGCAGCTGAAAAATATTAAACATGCAAGACTTTTGTTAAATGGCACACAAGGGCAACCAGTGGCATTGCTTATCATCACAGCATGTTCTATTTCATCCTTACTGACCGCCAGAGGCGGTGCTTTAAGCACTGGATTTATCCGTCTCGCGCATGCGCAGTTCGAGTACCTAATATCAACAAAGTCACCTGTGACCCCTGATGAGCTCCGGACAGCCTATATCTTCCGGTGACATCAGAGGATCTGTTCCTTTCATCTTCTCGCTTCGCAGGTATCGTATCACCTTGCTAGCTTAAAGCTAATTGGATATTATTATCATTGATCGTTCGTTGCTGGTGGCCTTGCGACATATTGTCGGAGCCGTGAGCTGCTCACCCTCCAAAGGCCGCAACGGACCCGCCGAGCGGTTCGGATTGCGTGGAATGCATCTCCCTCGGCTGGATAAGCTTACTTTGTTATAATTTCGTTTCGGTGAAGGCAGTGTACCCGCTCCCTCTCCCGGCATTTGTACTGCGCTTATCATTTAATTTCTCCCGGCGTTTGTATTGCGCTTATCACTTAATTTTCAAGTTGTGTATCGTTGCTATTGGTGACGGCAGTGTGTGCGCTCCCACTCCTGGCTTAGGTACATTTAACCTCGGTGCCAACTCGGTTGTGCCCGCTTTGTGTAACTGGTGAAGGCAGTGTTTTCGCTCCCGCTCCCAGCATTTATAGTTATATTTAGCCTTGTAGTTAGTAGCAGTGCTCCCGCTGAGGCTAACTGTCTGGGCTGTTATCCCGCCAATATTTGTCGGTGAAGGCTGTGCTTTCGCTCCCTCTCCCGGCATTTATACTGCACTTATTATTATCTACGTTTCGTTCTGACCGCTACCCTCAACTGGTGAAGGCAGTGCTCTCGCTCCCGCTCCCAGCAGAGGTGTGACTGTAGTTGGTAGCAGCGTTCCCGCTGAGGCTAACTTGTCTGGGTCTTTTTTCTGTTTGTATATCCATTGGTGAAGGCTGTGTTTTCGCTCCCTCTCCCAGTGTCTATTGTTTTTCTTGCTTTATACAGTGTTATTTTTTCTGGTTGTCAACATGGTTGGCGACCACTCATGCTCGGCCTGCATGGCTCCTCTGCAGATTGAGGATGGCCATGATTTGTGTCCCTCATGCCTTGGCCTCGGGCATCTGAAGGAGGGTCTTTCAGATGACCCCTGCATGAACTGCACTTTTATGCCTCGGGCAGTTAGAGTTGCTAGATTAGCTGAGGTGGAACAACGGTTGGGCCTCGTTTCGTCCCCCGAACTGTTGCCCCCAGCCCAGCGACGTAATCCAGCCCAGGATGGTCGCTCCAAACGTCGGGCTGCGGTGACCGCAGGCCCCACTTCTAGGAAGAAGGTTAGGGAGTCCGGGCTTGCCTCCAAGGTAGGCCAATTGACGGCAGAGCTCGAAAGCATGAAGTGCCTCTTCCTAGCCTTTCAGGCTGGGACTGGTGCAGGGGGGCCAGGTGCTCTTGCTCCTCCGGCAGCCACCTTGGAGCCGGAGGAAGATGTGCTTTCTCTGGCAGCGTCGGCTGCCGAGTTTGCTGAATACGAGCCGGATGGGGTCCTACAGGACGCAGCCTCCCGTGCCTCTGCAGCGTGCTCCCGTCCTTCGACCCACAGCTCTACTAGTGCTTCTGAGGACAACTCAATGGGAGCCATCATTCGTATGGCCCTGGCCAGTCTGCAGCTAGACGTGCCACAAGCGCAGCCGGCTCCGGCTAGTACTTTCTTCAGGCGTGGCCCAGCCCCCGCCAGCTTTACCGTGCCTCCATCGGAGGAGTATCTGAGGGAATTGCATGCATGCTGGAGGGATCCTAGAGCCCACTCTCATGCAACATCCGACGGTCGGTCACTGGCAGCCATGCAGGATGCACCCAAGTTCGGCTTGGACCGCATGCCAGCAGTTGAGCCAACCATAGCCGCTCTAATTGTCTCACCTGATGAGGCTCTAAGACCGGATGCGAGGTGTCCTCGTCCCCAGTGTCGGGTTACGGATGACTTGCTCCCCAAAGCCTATGACGCAGCGGCACGCATGGGACGCATAGGCAATTCTATGTCCCACCTGATGCTCGCTCTGTCAGCATCCCTGCAGGAGGTTGCAGTGGGTGCTCCGGCCCACGATTTCAGTGACGCTTCTTTGCAGGCGTTCGCACTGATGTCCAGAGAGTTGGGGCGGGTGATGTCCACTCTCGTCCAGGCTCGCCGCCAGGTTTGGTTGGCACAGTCTCCTCTTACTGAGGCGTGCAGGAGAACCCTCCACAGTGTTCCAGTTGAACCTGGGGAGCTGTTTGGCTCTGCAGCTCTAGAGGCGCTTGAGCGAACAGTCCAGGCCAGGAAGACTCGCGAGCATCTATCTGTGCTTCAAAGGAGTGTGCCTCCTCCTAGCAGGCCTAGAGGTTCTTCAGCTGCCCCACAGCGTAGCTATCACCCACAGGCTCACCCCAGTGGCTACCTTAGGTCTCAGCGCCCACGTCCACAGCCTGCTCAGCAGCAGGCACAGGCCTTTCGGGCCCCTGAGCGGCTGCCCTCGGGGCAGCCTCAGGTCCCATATGCTGCCCGTCGTTCCCCCAGGACCTTTAGAGGTCGGGGGACCCGGCGCTGAGGGTCAGGGGCCGGTCGTCGGATGTTTTTCCCAGCAGCAACTCAGCTATTGGGCTGCTTCCACCAGGGACCCGTGGGTGCTTTCCACCTTGACCCATGGGTACAAACTTCAGTTCCGACGCCGGCCCCCAGCCTATGGCCGGGTCAAGATGACCATCATACACGACCCGGCCAAAGCCCAAGCCCTCGCCCAGGAGCTTTCCGCCCTCCTGGACAAGGGTGCCATCGAGCCAGTAGATCCCCGGTTGCAACCCGGGGGGTTCTACTCGACTTATTTTCTGGTAGCAAAGAAAGACGGCGGACTGCGTCCTATCCTCGACTTGAGGGGCCTAAACAGGTTCCTGAAGATCCTGAGGTTCCACATGCTGAGCACCGCAGAGGTTCTGCGTACTGTTGCCAGGGGGGAGTGGTTTACATTAGTAGACCTGAAGGATGCCTACTTTCACGTTCCCATAGCACCGCACCACAGACAGTTTCTGCGGTTTGCTTTCCAGGGGCGTCGTTTTCAGTTCAGGGTGCTCCCGTTTGGCCTCTCCCTTTCCCCACGGGTGTTCACCAGGTGTGTGGCAGCAGCCCTCTCACCCCTACAGTCACGGGGCATGAAGATTCTGCCATATCTGGACGACTGGCTCATCTGTGCACCATCCCAGTCTCAGGTGGCCCTGGACACGACACTTCTTCTCTCCCATGTGGCCCGTCTGGGTCTCCGGGTGAATCTCACGAAGAGTTGCCTGGTGCCATCGCAGAGCATAGTCTTTCTCGGTGTGTCTCTCGACGCAGTCGCCATGAAGGCCTGTCCGTCGCCACAGCGGGTGGACGGCATCCTCCGCCTCCTTCTCCTGTTTCGGGAAGGCAGGCTGTTGCGCTATGTGGAGTTTTTGCGCCTCTTAGGGAAACTGACGGCTGCCGCTACAGTGGTTCCTCTAGGACTGCTGTCGCTACGCCCCCTCCAGAGGTGGCTGCACAGCTTTCATCTGGATGTCAGGTGGCATCGGCACAGGGGACTCAAGGTGTCACGCTGCTGCCTACTTGCTCTGGCTCCGTGGAGGGAAAGATCGTTTCTTCTCCAGGGCATGCCCATGGGTTCCATTGCATCCCGTCGGGAAACCGTCACAACAGATGCCTCCCTCTCGGGGTGGGGTGCTGTGTGGCAGAACCGGACAGCTCAGGGGCTGTGGCCCGTTCAGGTCCGCTCAGAGCATATCAATGTTCTGGAGCTGCGGGCTGTGCACAGGGCACTGCAGTCATTTCTTCCCTTCCTGGGCGGCCGGCATGTGCTCATGCGGTCGGACAATGTCTCTGCCGTCTCTCACATAAACCACCAGGGAGGCACCAGGTCTGCACGGCTGTTGCAGGCATCCCGGGACCTCCTGTTGTGGGCAGCACCACGCCTGGCCAGCCTGAGAGCAATGTATTTGCCTGGGGTACAGAATCAGGCTGCAGACTCACTCTCCCGTTGCAAGCCGCCGCCGGGGGAGTGGCGGCTTCATCCGGAGGTTATCCTCAACATCTGGGACGTCTTCGGCAGGGCAGAGGTGGATCTCTTTGCCACAAAGGAGTCGACCCATTGCCCCCTGTGGTTCTCCTGGACAGAGGAGAGCAGCCCTCTGGGTCAGGATGCTCTCGCCCACGATTGGCCAGAGGGTCCCCCTCTATGCCTTTCCACCAATCCCTCTGATTTTTCCGACGCTACAGAGGGTCCTCCAGCAGGGTCACAGACTGCTGTTGGTAGCCCCCTTCTGGCCAGGGAGAACATGGTTTCCACTGCTGCGCAGGCTCTGCAGCAGTTCACCACAGCGCCTTCCCGACAGGAAGGATCTCCTGTCACAGTTACAGGGCAAGATCTGGCATCCCGACCCTCGTTGCCTACAGCTATGGGTCTGGCCGTTGCAGGGCCCAACCCGCTGCTGACGGAGTGCTCAGACGGTGTCTGCAATACCATACTGAACGCCAGGGCGCCTTCTACCCGGGCGCAGTATGAGAATAGGTGGCAGCTATTTACGGCATGGTGTTCAGACAGGGCTGAGGACCCTGTTTATTGTTCAGTTCCAATGATTTTGGAGTTCCTCCAGTCACTCCTGGATGGCGGCCGGGCCCCAGCTACTCTGAGGGTATACGTGGCAGCCATCTCCTCGAGACATGCTCGGGTAGACAATGACACAGTGGGGGGCTACAGATTGGTGTCCCTTTTTTTGAAGGGGGCGTTGCGGTTACGACCCCCACGAGCACAGCGTGCCCCAGCATGGGATCTGCACCTGGTGCTCAATGCCTTATGCTTGCCTCCTTTTGAACCCCTGGCTCAGGTGGAGCTGAAGTGGATCTCCACTAAGACTGCCTTTCTCCTCGCCATCGCGTCAGCGAAGCGCGTCGGGGAGCTTCATGCTCTGTCCGTGAGTGACTCATGTCTGAGGTGGAACTCGGATGGCTCAGGGGTTACCCTGTGGCCGAATCCAGCTTTCCTCCCGAAGGTTCTGTCATCATCGAACCTCAACCGACCTGTCCGCCTGGCACAATTTGTCGCCTCGGAAGGGGAGGACAGGTTCAAACTGCTGTGTCCTGTGCGAGCTCTGAGAGCGTACGTAGCTGCGACCGCCCTCTGGGTCAGGATGCTCTCGCCCACGATTGGCCAGAGGGTCCCCTCTATGCCTTTCCACCAATCCCTCTGATTTTTCCGACGCTACAGAGGGTCCTCCAGCAGGGTCACAGACTGCTGTTGGTAGCCCCCTTCTGGCCAGGGAGAACATGGTTTCCACTGCTGCGCAGGCTCTGCAGCAGTTCACCACAGCGCCTTCCCGACAGGAAGGATCTCCTGTCACAGTTACAGGGCAAGATCTGGCATCCCGACCCTCGTTGCCTACAGCTATGGGTCTGGCCGTTGCAGGGCCCAACCCGCTGCTGACGGAGTGCTCAGACGGTGTCTGCAATACCATACTGAACGCCAGGGCGCCTTCTACCCGGGCGCAGTATGAGAATAGGTGGCAGCTATTTACGGCATGGTGTTCAGACAGGGCTGAGGACCCTGTTTATTGTTCAGTTCCAATGATTTTGGAGTTCCTCCAGTCACTCCTGGATGGCGGCCGGGCCCCAGCTACTCTGAGGGTATACGTGGCAGCCATCTCCTCGAGACATGCTCGGGTAGACAATGACACAGTGGGGGGCTACAGATTGGTGTCCCTTTTTTTGAAGGGGGCGTTGCGGTTACGACCCCCACGAGCACAGCGTGCCCCAGCATGGGATCTGCACCTGGTGCTCAATGCCTTATGCTTGCCTCCTTTTGAACCCCTGGCTCAGGTGGAGCTGAAGTGGATCTCCACTAAGACTGCCTTTCTCCTCGCCATCGCGTCAGCGAAGCGCGTCGGGGAGCTTCATGCTCTGTCCGTGAGTGACTCATGTCTGAGGTGGAACTCGGATGGCTCAGGGGTTACCCTGTGGCCGAATCCAGCTTTCCTCCCGAAGGTTCTGTCATCATCGAACCTCAACCGACCTGTCCGCCTGGCACAATTTGTCGCCTCGGAAGGGGAGGACAGGTTCAAACTGCTGTGTCCTGTGCGAGCTCTGAGAGCGTACGTAGCTGCGACCGCAGGCATTAGACGCTCGGACCAGCTCTTACTCTGCTATGGTGGTCCTAGGAGGGGCTGTGCTCTCTCCAAGCAGCGGTTGTCTCATTGGGTTGTGGACGTCATCACCCATGCCTATAAAGGAGGTGGTCACCCCCTGCCATCCGGGGTCAGGTGCCACTCTACCAGGGCTGTCTCAACGTCATGGGCTGCCCTGCGGGGCGTGCCCCTGGAAGACATCTGTGATGCAGCATCATGGACATCACCATGTACCTTCTCCAGGTTCTACCGGGTGAACGTTGCCACTCCCCATCCGTTGGCCGTGGTCCTGTTGCCCGACTCTGCTGTTCCCTCTCAATGAGGTAGGTGTTGGAGTTCCTCGTGACCTTGTTGGTATGAGCCATCCAGTGCTTAAAGCACCGCCTCTGGCGGTCAGTAAGGATGAAATAGAACGATAGTTACGTATGTAACTACGGTTCTATGAATCCTGGATGACCGCCAGAGCGCTCTGTCACTCAGAATCCTTGTGTACTCGCGAGAAGATTCTGCAGGAACAGATCCTCTGATGTCACCGGAAGATATAGGCTGTCCGGAGCTCATCAGGGGTCACAGGTGACTTTGTTGATATTAGGTACTCGAACTGCGCATGCGCGAGACGGATAAATCCAGTGCTTAAAGCACCGCCTCTGGCGGTCATCCAGGATTCATAGAACCGTAGTTACATACGTAACTATCGTTTTACCTGAAGAAAGGCAATGCCGATTCCCACTGCACCTAGGATAAGCAGCTGACTCATAATGAATTCCTCCAACCGACCGATGCAGCCTCCCTGAGTAACGGCATGGGGTTAAAACAAAACTTGAACTCACTATATTAATCCCATAATAATCGTTAGGTTGAGTGGGGAAACTGACCTCTAGCTTGTAGATGTTGGACGGGTGGTCTCTCTGGCCACAGAAGTCCCTGGGAGTCTTACAGCAGCTGTCCGGCACCATCATAGCATTTTGTGAGGTTAGGATCCAAATACTGTCAGCCCAGTCCAGGGAGCTGTCGCTGCCACAGCACTTAAACTGGGACACAGAGGCACACAGCAGGAGTTAAACATGCACCTCGGACCAACTGAATATTGTTGAAAATTAACACATTTCCACTCCCTCCTAGTATTCATCCAGATGTTCTTGGTGGTTTGTGCATGTTCACTTGAAATGTCTCTGCTATCCGAACACAAAGGACCCTTTGTGATAATAAGGCCAAAGTAGGGTTTGAGGCAAATTGTCCTTGCATAAAATATGTTTCTCTGCTACTTGTAGTCTACACAGTGGGACTAGCAATCTTTTTTAAGGCTTCTGTTTTGTTGTAGAAAATACAAATGCCATTCAACTGTAAGTGATGAGGAGCAAACGTCTGTGCGAATCATCATAAAGCATGTGTTGTTCTGGTAGTCTTTGATCAACTGACCCTTTCACTAATCTCTTCGCACACAGACACACCAAGCCCTTTGAGACTGTACCGATAATTAAGGGCTATACAAAGAAAATTGTATTGAATCGAACCAACCAAATAGAAAATGTCAATAATAAACAAACAATAATAATGCGAAAATAACGATACCCTAACTACTACATAATATGTGGAAGGATGGATAATCCAGCTGTAGCCTGCCTATTCCTATATGTATAACCTAGGATCCCTGGCCTACATCATTAGCATAGCATAGCATTTCTCCCCCATCAGATACCTCCTGCTGGAGCTTGTCCACGGCCTGGGTGACTCCTTCCTCCCCCAGCTGCTTGTACTTATGCTGCATGGTCCACCTCAGGTTCTGCCTGAGCTCATGGTCCAGCTGTGGTACAGGAGCACAGCGAGGGTGAGCTACAAGGGTCTGTCACCTGCAAGGGTCTGGGTTTCTTTAAGACAACCTCCCCTGTTTGTAAATATATCACACGGTCAAGTTACTTTCCACCGCTGTAACATTCCACTATAACCTCCATGGCAACCACTGGGGGCTAAGAATACACAGAAAAATGGGGCATGGGTTCCGCAAACTCTCTGACCTTAGGATTCCTAAACTAAAAGCCTAATATTGTTTAATTCGGTGGGAGGGGGGGAGAAAATATGATCCTAGCTAATAACATGAATGGAAAGGTAGGAAGAAAAAGAGGTGTAAAAGATACGCATACGGAGGACTTAACTGGAGATGGAACAGGCAGAGATAAAAAGGAGTTTAGATAACACAGAAAACAGACCGTAAGCAAATATGGTATACAAAGACACACAAAGTGAAACATTATGGAGGGAGAAAGTGAGTTTGAGTTGTTATATGTCCTGGGATGACAAGAAAAGGAACATAAATAAAGATGATGATAACTATGTTATAAATATACTGCTGCATGACCATTGATCTATGGGACTAGTATCTACCACTGCAACTATTGACTGTACAACGTTTTTCTATTGAAAATCACCTTTTGGTAGTTCATGTAGGCCATCACACCAGCAATGATTTCCAGCAGGAAAATACAAAATAACAGGATGAAATACTGTGGAAGAGAGAGACATAAAATTGGGATAACAGACAGGACAGAGGAAGCAAGTGAATAACAATAGATAATAATTGGAATGGACACTATGGTATTAGTAATGTTTCAGTAGACTTGCATGTGACATTAAATAGACAGAAAATTGTACAACTTTAATGCTGGTATAATGTAAGGTAGTATCTTATATCATAAATGTTTTCCTATGCAGTATGCTGTACTCTTCTCTCTCCCCATGATATTTTGACCAGCCAGCCACATTTGATGCCTCTCATACCACTAGCATGAGTCATGGGCTAAATCTAAACTCTTAAAGAAACACTCTGCATGCATGTCTGTTGTATCTGACACATGTATTTCTGACATAAGGAGATGCATATACATGCAGGACAGGGTGCAAGGCTCTGGTTGCAACTAGAAAAGAAAAAGGTCACCCAGGTTGAACCCTTAATATATATGCACTCAAACAAAAGGTGTTTGGATTTGGTCCAAACACTGAAACACTGAGTTCTGGAAGCATTAATCGTAACAGAAGTTGGCACGTTGCATTAGTATGTTGTGCTGTATTCGGTATTGTATAGGATTGTGATGGTAGGAATGGATGGTAATGAGCATCACCACAATGAGAAGATTTCTCATCTCCCTCAGCGTGGCACAGCACCCGATCAGTCCCGTCACCACCACGATGATCCCCGTGGCGATGAGGATGTATGCCGAGGCGGAGTAAAAGGTTGAGTTCAGTAAACTGATGTAATCGCTCTTCTCCGCCACGGTCCAAATTCCAACTGCCAAAACAGTTCCACCTGCCACCTGAGAGCACACACACACACACACACACACACACACACACACACACACACACACACACACACACACACACACACACACACACACACACACACACACACACACACACACACACACACACACAATCAGTTGTGGTACCTTCTCAATTCAAAACAGATGTTCCTATGAAGAATGTAGCACATCATTAACGAGCGGTTTCTTGATACCACAGACCACAGTTGCTCAAGAAAACCTAGAGACTGTTGGTCTCCCTTGGAAACACTGAAAAGTAGGTGCGTTGGCAACAATAATAAACAAGGTCTACATAACAACATAACACAATGAATACATGGGAGTAAAGTTGAATGGGAAAAGCAGTTCAAATAAGAAGTGTATGAATGGCTTATGGAACATCGGATATGGATCTCTTTATAGCCGTCCGTGTAGCTGCATTAAAAACACCTACACAACTGAAAGCTCACACCCAATGGACTTACCCAGAACAGAACATTAAACAAGAAAAGGAGATATTTCAGACATATCGTTCCGCAGGTATTCTTTCTCTTATACCTTGCCTCCATTCTGAAAAGACAAAAAGGGAAGCATTTACACATGGCAAAAAGGCATTATGGCAAACCACACAGGGCCAAGCACTAGATTACAGACCGAGAGTGCAGAGCAGTCAACAGTATAAACGAACGCAGATGGAAATGGAATGCCCTACACTCCTGCAGCATGCCATATCTCCTAACACTGCTGCAGTGAAGGCTGCCTGACATGACACGATCTCCCTGCCTGATGTGAAGATTATACCATAAGCAGTTTTCATTATTTAGACTGTAAATAATTGAGCCTGCACACATTGGTTATTAAAGCTAAGATTAAAGCTAAGGCTAAGAAGGTATGCCCTTATAGTTGGAAATAGGATTGTATGTGCTGTGCGCATTTATTTAGTGCCTCTTCAACATAAAATACTATTCTTAGTAATATTATGTACCCATCAGACAAACACAAACAAAGGCTACCATCCAAATACCACACCTTGGCATTCAATGAGGAAAGCCCACTAATGAAATAAAATACATTGTGGGGGTAAAGTACTTAGCTTGTCTCAGATGTCTGAGAGGAGAGTTATAAATGTCTTCGATCCCAGTAACACCACATTTCATACATCCTGTCTACTGACTACATGGGAGAGCATATGATTTCTTAAACATTTGTATATGATAAGTTATTTTTCTTTCTAATCTTTTATTTTTTATACAAATAGAATAGACCCTTGAATAGACACCATGTGCTGTTACACATCAAGTGACAATAAAAAACAGTGTTTAAAGATTACAATGAGAAATCAAGTAAATCTATTATTGTAAAATATATATAAAATCCCAAACAGCTAATTAAAGTCTGTATTTTATGGTTCATACTCCGCAGCAGCATATAAAGAAAAGCATTTTTACTTTCTTTTTTTGTCTAGAACCAGTAGCAATAGTTATTTTTAGACCATTGTGTCAGTGGAAAGAATTAGTCATTTTCCTGTCCCCTATTTTTCAGAGGGTCCTACCTGCTTTTCGATGCAAACAAAACTTGAAGAATGAAAGTTTGTTAGAAAGTTTGTGAGTTTGTCTTCAAACTTGCTGGTATTCCAAAACCCAATCCCAACGGTGAAGGTTTGACGTTCGGAGGAAGAGTGGAAGTTTCTAGCTGGAGCACTGGCCCGGGTCTACTGGGCGGGTGAGCGTCTGTTTTCCTACTAGCGGACCAGTGAATGGGTTGGATATAGCAACAGCCCCAGATGTCACAAGAGCAGGGCTGCCTCCAGCTGGTGGTTTCCGGGCATGGATCGTGGGTGACGCACAGAGAAATAAATGTATTATGTGTAGTAATCTGTATGTAGTTATCTGCTACATCTTATTAATGAAGACAACATCCTTTTGCAGACACAATATGTTTTACTGTATTGGATTACATAATATAGTCAAAGCAATATAAATATTTGAAAGGAAAATAAATCATACATACATATTTACATTTACATTTAGGGCATTTAGCAGACACTTTTATCCAAAGTGCCATAAAATAAGTCAGAATTTTTTAAGGCTTCAGAAGAAAGAAAAACAATATATCGCTTTCTGTACAGTAAGGACGTAAATAGAACCAAGTGCCAAGCACTAACAATTGTATAGATAACATCTATACATATCTGACCATTAAACACTGTGAATAGTCATTTTTTCCAGTCCTTCCAATCCAATCATTGTGCGATCAACAGCAGCTTCTTTTAGCAGTGTTTTCAGTGAGTGTCAGTGTGTCATTACATTGGCGGTCTTGCTGAGCCACCAGCATCCTATGGAGAGAGAAATTAAGTTAAATTTCCATCCATCATATTAACTATGTATGCTTTGTTTACACGACAGTTTCACTATCTCTCTTAAACCGTTCTTAACTCCATGTCAACCGACTTCAATGCTTTTTTCTCTCAAAAAGGCAAACAAAAGTCACAGAGTGACTTCATGATCAGTTATTGTTTACTCAGTAGGCCATTAACTATTGATTTATTACATACACCCATCTTTGGTTAAAAATGTACAGAGATGTGAATACCATACCGGGCCAGCTCGGACATAAGCCTTTCTATGTTGTATCCACTCCTGGCACTGCACTCATAAAACTCAGCCTGGTGATGCTGCACACATCATCACAGATAAGTCCATTTAGTAACCTGCTTTATGGTTTCTGCAGTTAAAAAACAACCACAACCTTAAATCAAAACGTTTCTGCTCACCTCTGCAAGTCTGTGTCCCTCTTGCGTCGTCACCTTCCTGCTCGTGTCGTTCGCCATGTCCTCCTTGTTGCCGAGAAGCATCAGCACCGCTCCCTCACATTTCCTCTCCTGGAAGACACTGAGAACACGTCAAAGATACTTTCAAACAGGAGTTACATTAAAAAACATAGAGAAAAGCTACCCCCAAACGATTGACAGATGTTTTGGATGTGTAAAGGAACAGGCCTAAAGAAATCATTAGTGATATTTGTAATGATTATCAGAAACCAGACGTAGCACTGACACCAAGGGTTTAAATGGGTACTGCAGTCCAAGCTCACACTAGTGGAATGTTGTTTGCGCTCGGCACCGTCTCCCAAGACACAAAGGTCACTTTAGACCAACATTATCTTTCGAGCGCTTTATTATAATTTGACAATGCCAATGTCATAGCTAATGTATATGTTTGCAATTTATTTATTGTTAGAAAATGTTAAACCAGCTCATGTGGCATCAGTCTTGAAGAAAATACTGGCTGTAGCATTCTCTGAAGATTGTATGATGAAGTACAGTATATATAGCTGTTGATTCGAGTGTCGAGCGTTCTAACCTGTACACAATCCAGCCACTCTCTGACCGCTAGGAAGGAGTCCCCGTCAGTGATGTCATACATGCTGAGTATCCCGTCGGCCTTACGGTAATACTGCTGAGTGATGCTGCGGTACCTGAACACAGAGGCAGGGTCACACCTGGACCACTTCAATAGGTAGGCCTAATAACTTGAATACATAGTAGGTAGGCCTAATACCTGAAACACATAGTAGGTAGGTAGGCCTAATACCTGAAACACAAGGGATAGGTAGGCCTTATTCCTGAAACCCATAGTAGGTAGGCCTAATACATGAAACACATAGTAGGTAGGTAGGCCTTATACCTGAAACACAAGGGATAGGTAGGCCTTATTCCTGAAACACATAGTAGGTAGGCCTAATACCTGAACCACGTAGAATAGGTAGGCCTAATACCTGAAGCACAAGGAAAAGGTAGGCCTAATACCTGAAAAACAGAGTACCTGAAACACATAATATTCCTACCTCTCCTGTCCCGCAGTGTCCCAGAGTTGCAGGACCACATTGATGGAGCCCAGAGTTATGTTCTTCATCTGGTAATCGATCCCTGGAACAGAGGGACCGTTGCATTACGCAGCAGACGTACGTTCTTCACTGAACACAGGGGGCTAGAAATCAACGGAAGAGCGTGACGTCAGACCAAGGCGCCTTACCCACAGTGGAGCTCAGGGTGTCGGAGAAGTGACCGGTGCAGCAATGACGGATGAACGAGGTCTTCCCCACTCCAGAGTTCCCCAGGAACACCACCTTGAACACACGCTGGGGACTCACCACTGGCCTCTGCAGGTCAAAAGGAGTGACCACACAGTTCAGGTTAACTTCAACAGTGATGTTCAAGCAGGGGTTGTTTGTATATGATAACACACCGGGCACAAATACTCCTACTCCCACCGGCTGCAGCAAAGGATTATTGTGTAGGCGAGATCATTCATCAAATTGTCAAAGTATTTTTCTTTTGCAGGGAACAAATATCTGCGCTACCTGTGTTTGAGTGTGCGCTTCGTGTTGATACCCCGGAGCACTGGATGAGTGTCGTCTTTTGGGGAGCTTGGAGAGTTCTTCCCTCTCCTGCTCAGGGGGACTGGTGGAGCTCAGCTGTCTTTAAAGTTGATTGGACACACAATTAGTCCACAAGGCAGAGCAGTTGCTACGGCTGGCCAAACTACGTTTCACACACACCTTTTCATTGCGTTTTCCTGAAGTACGTAGTTGCCTAATAAAGACCCTTGCTTCCGCAAAACCTTTAGGATGGGGCTCTGAAAAACGTGAAAGGGTTTTGAAGATTAAGGCAGACCAAAGGTTTATAAGGATATAAATATATAGAAATTTGTAATTTTATGTGATTAGTATGTTTGCCTGCGTTAGGTGATGTTTAGATTTTGTTTGAATTGTTATGTGTGTCAACCTGTAATTAAGCAAGAAGTCCAATACATCAATAGCTTCATTTATTACACTACATTGTACTCATAATTTAATAACAAATGATGGCATATTAACAATCTACATGAAAGGGATTTTTGTTACAGTTGGTACAATTGTAGTTGTTTTGACAGTGAGCTATTTGAGGTACAACAACCCTTAAACCATAGTTGTTAAATGTTGTATTTGTGCAATATCATGAAAATCCAACGTTTTTATTAGGACTATAAAGTGACCATTTGCATTCCTCCTGGTTCAAAGTCACAGTAAATGAACCAAAATACACTGTTCTGTTAAGCAGCAGAATACAATCCTTATTTACATCACTCAAACATAACACAAACCAGAAACTGTTCACACAAGACAGACAAACCGGCTCATCTGCATCGTAAATGAGTCGACAACTACATAACACTCAAAACAAATGAAATAATGATCAGCAATGTGAAGACCTTTGCGTCTTGGATATGGTTTGTTTAACTTTAATGGCAGTAATATTGAGGTCTTGGTAGAGTGGCAAAGACAGTGCGTCGAGGACTAACCCTCTTCTGGGCCTGTTGGGTGTCCGTCTCGTCCCGCAGCCTTTTGTTCATGTCCCTGCAAGGTTAATCATTGAAAGACACAGTGAATCAGGGCTGAATCTCATTGACTTGACGTAAATGCTTTCCAGTTCAGGCCTATCATCAGACCATAACCAGCAGACCTGATGTACAAGCTTACCTCAGAATGTCAAGTTGTCTTAA
Organism: Gadus chalcogrammus; assembly: GCF_026213295.1. NCBI lineage: Eukaryota > Metazoa > Chordata > Actinopteri > Gadiformes > Gadidae > Gadus > Gadus chalcogrammus. The sequence goes on from NC_079420.1 coordinate 22,505,039, forward strand.
AAGACTCTCTTTTTCCTTTTGAATGTTTCTAGACACCTTCAACACATTTCTAAAAAAAGGTAGGTACACAATATTATTGAACGATGATTTTTATGATACAGAGTTATGAAAATGAACAACAACTTTTTATATTATCATTATAATGATCAAACACTTCGGAGAAGAACCTCACCGTTTCTTGACGGCCAGCTCCTGAGCCGCTGTGGCGTGAACCAGGTTGAGCTGGCTCTTTGCGGCCTGCAGCTCTTCTCTGGTGGACTCCAGCTGCTCCCGGAGCTGAACGTTGAGGCTCTGTACCCGCTGCTTCTGCTCCTTGATGTCGGCCTGCTCACAGCTCAGCGCCCGGACACTGCTCTCCATCTTGGTATAAACACACGGGCCAGGTCTCCTTCACTGAACCAAGGCTTCCCAGAAGGCCTCATGCCTCAGACACTCTAAAAGCATATAATGTTTCTATTGCTCTAACAAACTGTATAGCCACCTAAAACTATTGGATTTTTGATATAACATATAACACAATTGGTTGAAACAGACCTTAGTTATTGGTATGTTTTAGGAGAGCACTATAGTGATCAGTGGCCGTCAGGAGGCCTGCTTGGATGCTTACCTCCCTCTGCTTGACCAGACTGCTCTCCAGCTCCTGTTCCCGCATGCTCAGCTCCGCTTCCAGATGTTGTCCTCTCTCCCACTGTTTAATACTGTCCTGGATAAGGCAATAGCCTCCTTAACTGGTATGTCCATGATAATTTGTATACAGTGGGGACTACAAACAAAAAGGAATCTACCTGCGTCTTTTGTTTCTCCCTCTCCTCCTTCAACTGGCTCTCCATTTCTTCATATATGGATTGAACGATGCGATCGTGCTCGCTCTCTCGCCTAGAACAAACCAAACAGAGCTATGTGAGATCAAATGCAGAGGAAACATCGGTAAACACACATGGACCCTGAGCACAGACTGCATGTGCAAGTGGACATGCAGCTGAGTGTGGGACATGCAGCTGAGTCTGGTACTAGTGGGAACCTGCGCAGGGCCTGCTCCAGGCTGTCCTTCTCCTTGGTGCTGTCCTGCACGACAGCCAAAGCTTGGACCAGGATATCGTCCAGGACAGTGAGGAGCTCCGGTCTCTCCCTCTGCAGTTCAAACCATAAGGAGGACACCTCCCACTGACTGCCACGTTACAAACACAAAAACACACACACACACCACAACAGTCATCAGAGTCTGGGTGGATTAGGAGACTCATGTTGTCACATAATAATGTATGTCTGCATTTAATGTTGACTGTCTACGTTAAGTAAAATATGAATACTAAAACGTACAAAGTACTTTTGTGTCCATTCTTTGGTAATACTTCAAAAGCCATATCTGAGTAAGTTTGGCAAGTTAGACATTGCCTGGGTTAGAAAGTGATGACACTAATTATTTCAAGGGCAAGGTCTTACTTTTTGAAGAGGGTGTCTGCTCCCAACTCGACCAGCAGGTTGACAAACCGGATGACTCCGGGGTCGTTGTTCCAGTCCACCGGGTCTGGCTCAGCCCGCCCCTCGTTCTGGCTTTGGTTTAAGCTCTCGTCTAGCACCATGATTCCTCCTAACAGAACATGGCAACAGGTATAGTGAAATTATTTGTTTATTTTTGTAATTGAGGCTCTACACTGTGTAAATAGACACTCACATCTGGTGAGTGTCAAGAGTCCATCCTAAACTCACCAAGGCCTGCGTTAAACTCTACAGGAGTGAGGAATCCATTACTCTCTCTGTCGAGGCTGTCGAAAACGTCCTCCAACTGATCCAGGGACAGTGGTAACTCCACTTCCAGTCGCTAAGCACAACGAGGACCAACAGTATTTCACGTAAAAAATGTAAACCATGATATTTGAATTGCATTCCTCCAGCAGCTCTTTACCTGCATGTCTCTCTTGGTGATGAATCCTTTGCCCTCTTTATCACAAAGCACAAACAGCTCCCTTGCTTTGTCCATGGTCTGTGGCTCCTGGTGAGGCATGGCTTCCCTGGCCCTGGGTGAAGACAACCGGGCTCGGACTGGGCTGGACACGAGGCCCCCAGCGGACGGGCCCCTGGATCTTGGGCTCCATGAGGATGCGTCGCCGCTGCCCTGCCCCACCAGCACCTCTCCATCGCTGAGCCACTTGGACATTGCTGTGGAAGAGTGACGGATTAGGCTAACCGATGGTACTCTGAGAGGAACGTAAACCCTAAAGGAGGAAACTATGTCGGCCCGCGCTGCGCTGAAGAACCAGGACAGGGAACCAGGACAGTGAACATGTACAGTGAACCAGGACAATGAACCAGGACAGTGAACCAGGACAGTGAACCAGGACAGTGAACCAGGACAGGGAACATGTACAGTGATCCAGGACAGGGAACATGTACAGTGATCCAGGACAGGGAACATGTACAGTGAACCAGGACAGGGAACCAGGACAGTGAACCAGGACAGGGAACCAGGACAGTGAACCAGGACAGGGAACCCGTCGGTGAGGAATAATAAAGAATGCGTGAGAGAGGCAGTTTGATGAGCCAAAAAACAAACAAGAGGTCTGGTCTTGTACCATCAGATGTGTTTGCTCATTCACTGCCGTTCTTGTAGAGCTTGTTTAACTTACTGACTTAAGACAACCTTATCATGTCCTTCATACCTATGCGTTCCAACCAGTGGACGAAAACCCATATGCCCAAATTAAATTCTAGGGGCCAAACCACGGAAACTGTACGTCATTCATAGTGGAATTTGTTATTTATCACAAGAAATATGTGCTCTGCCTAAACGAGTGTCTAGTTTTTAAGTTATTATTAAGTTATTGATTAAAACAAAAATGAGTATTTCTTGCATCATGCCATTTAAAGCAAAAGCCACCATCGCTTTTAGTGGATGAAGGGAGATTCCATTTAAATGCGTTTGTGTTCCTTGTTAAAGGTCAGCATAGGCCTGCTGCTATGCATGCTCCCTTGTCAAACACAAGTGGGAGCAGAGCCAAAGTTGCTGTGAGTGAATGCACTATCTGCTGCTGGAAACAGATGTTACCCATGTTAAGAGAAGCTGAATTTATGCACCGTGAATCTTAACTTTGGCAACTGATAGGTATTGCCAATAAATATATATATTTTATACCTATATTTATTTATAGATTATTTTTTACTTAATATCCTAAACCTATCATATTCCATCATTAGGTCTACCCTAGTTTCCGAACACATAATCAGCAGCAGTTTCCCTCGTTGACAAATGTTATACAAATGTTTTGGTCACTACCTCTGCCCCAACCAGGATGTGGGCATGGTAAAAACAACAGGATTTGGTCCTATGAGGTGACGGACGAGTCTTTTTCTTCGAGGGGAGGGAGGATGAGGACAATGAGGGAAACGGGATGCAAATAAAACATTTGCAATGGATTTAATTTCCATTATAGCCTGGTTGCAGGCCATTTTGTTTGGAAAACCACAGCACAAGTTTCTGTGATTTATGCTATTGTGGCACAAATACATTTTAAGTTAAATTTTTCTGTTATAACTAGCCTATATTGAGAATTAGCCAACTAGAAAATCCTAGAAGTTCCAGGTATGTAGGTATGTGTTTTTTTCGACACGAATATGTCCAGTGGCATATCTGAAGTCTCAAAAGGTTTATAAATAAGCTGGAGTCAAGGGAGGAGTGATCCAGATAACACCTATGTAAACATTAACACTTCTAAAACTCGGTGAGTGTTAAATCGGCAACGTAACTCGTAAAAACACTTAAACATCCGTTTTGAGGTGCCTTCAATGTCCTACATTTAACTTAGACAAAGAGATCATATCCTGGCCCATTGCAATCAGATGTTGTTAGGAACTGGGCCCCATACAGAGCGGGAAGGGAACACACCATGCGCTTGAGGAGCAGTCTACGGCCAGGCCAAGTCGCTTGGTCGCGCTACCCAAGCACCTGACCTATACCTTACTGGTCAACTCAAGGTAACAACAAACTTATTGTTTGGACTTCATAAAGAAACAAAAGCTTGCAACACCTGTTGCTAAGGGTCTATTATACATTCGTATGGATGTTTAAATTACGGATAGGCTACGAATCGACAGAGCAATGAAAAGTAACGACCACCTAAATACAGCAATCCATAGAAAAATAATGCTACGTTACTTGACACCAATAAACGTAATGACAGCAGAACCAACTTTGAGGAGAGGTGGGCACATGAGATCCATAAATAAGCTTTAAATAAATAGTTGCAATTTACAAACTTTGCATGCTCACCTCCGACGCGCCGGACCTTCAGCTGTGTGTGAGTTTCTGTGTGTGTTTGCGCCACCTTTGATTATCATACTTAACCCACGTACCTTTTCCAGCCACTGGGCGGCGTTGTTGTACGAAAATCAGTTTCACTTACCGTTACGCTTAGTGTAGCTCATGCAGCACATAAACATGATACCAAACTCATTTGCTGCGCCAATATCACATACTTTACGGTATGAAGTAGCGTTGCCATAGAAAACCCGGAAATGCTCAAGAAAGCCCCATGGATGCATTATCTCGTTTATGACCTTATGTAGTTTGTCTAGGTGCATGTTTTATTGGTGGTTGTGGTTATTTTCGGGCTAATGTTTGTAATTTTGGATATACCTTAAAACGTAAGGGAGCGGTTGACGGGATAGCAAACTCGTTCTGGAGAAATCAGTGTCGGTCATCCAATAAGCCCGACAAGATGTCTGGTCAGCATGGAGTGGCAGCTGTACGAGTTTCTTTACAATTAAACACTTACGTTGTAGTGGATTATGTTCTGTAACGACCAAAACATCCCACGTGTTGCTCACAGAACTGAACGGAGGCGCCGCGGGGGGAGAGATGTCGACCAGGGGCTACTGGAGAAACCTTGCAGAAGCCTCGACTGGTCAGTTCTAATCCCAAAGCCGGACAGGAACACTTCCTGAGGCACAACAGGGCCACCATGCTTCAGACTAGCAACTACTCCCTGGTGCTGTTGATTCAACTGAGCCTGCTGGCCTATGACCTCTTCGTCAACTCCTTCAGCGAACTCCTTCGTGGAGCGCCTGTCAATCAGCTGGTGCTCTTCACGTGAGTCACCAATGCTATTGAATGAACTTGTGCTTGTGCAAATCAATGAATTAACTAATTGATTTGACTCATCCATAGCGCAAGCAATTCGCTAAATTGCAAGAAGTGACAGCCATTCATGTCCAAATGTTAGCCTCAAACAACTAAGGTTAATATTTATTCTTCCCATCACTGTAATACTCAACATAACAAATCATTTAATGTGATTCCAGCATTCAGGATATTGCCATCCTGTTCAACGTGATCATCGTTCTCCTGCTGATGTTCAACACCTACGTGTTCCAGGTTGGCCTGGTCTCCCTGCTGCTGCAGCGCTTCAGGGCTCTGCTGGGGGTCTCCGCCCTCTACCTGACTCTCAGCATCTGCCTCCACTGCTGGCTCATGGTAGCGTCACACTTATGATTGTCGTTCAGCAGATGCCTTTGTACTAATCCACCATCAGGGGAATGTTTTAGATGTATGTTATTAATGGGCTGGTAGGTAAGTTGGTCTTACCTTGCCCAAAGTTAGAATGCGGATTGCGGACATTGGAATTCGAAACCATGAACCTTTTAGGCTGGGTATAATTGATTTCAAATGATAAACCCTTTGCAAAACACATGCGTTCTACCTCCACACTAGCTTGTGTTAAGGTAGAGCGGGCTGCTACATATGTTAAATATCCTGTAAGTGACCTGTTTGATGTCAATCTGAGCTTCATAACTAACAGGCGTTTTACTTGTAGACCCTTCGATGGATCGACTCAAACAGTTTTGTTTGGACCAACGGCCTTCAAGCGCTGTTTGTTTTCCAGAGGACAGGTAAGCAGTTCATTAGCCTACCGCTACACATATTGTTTGTAGCCGTGGTTTGATGGCTTACTGTTGCACTGTCACCAGCTCCCGTAAAAGAATCACTGGTTGTTCAGAATTCACCTAGACTCTGCGTAGCCACCGCTCGTACGCACTTCATGTACACTCTTATTGTATGTTGTACGTCCTGGCACTTAATGTACACACTTATACCTCCTGGCAAAAATATAAAAGAATAGTACTTGTGTTGCATCCTATCCTAGTCATCTTTGTTGTATAGAGGGAATACGTTAACCAAATAAGTATTGGTGCTTGGCTTTGTTTTGTGAACATCCTTACTGTACCGAAAGCGATATATTGTTGCTCCTTCTGACAAATGTACTTATTGTAACCTCAATGTTGTGTGTGCACTCCTCAGCTGCTGTGCTGTATTATTACCTCTACAAGCGTACAGCAGAGTTCCTGGGAGACCCCAGACTCTATGAAGACTCTACGTGGCTGCGTGAGGCCTTCGCTAAAGCCCGTCAGTGAAGGAAGCGTTCTGCCCTATAGTTGCCTTGAGACATGTTTACAGTGTACATGTTTGATGCCATTTTTTATTTCAGATTTTCTATTTTTGTGTTAGCCAAATAAACGTTTTAGTAATTATATTGTATCCCTGAATATCCAGGATGTTTCCTCACTTCAACAGACAACACTTTATTGTTAACCAGAACATTTGTCTGGGATTGAGTTTTTTCAGGGTACAACTCTGTCCACAGATAACTTCTAGTAGAAGGTATTTTTGCTAGCTTATGGTATAACATTTGGCTAAACTGCTACCAATTACATTTTAAATGTCTAAAACTGACCACAAGGGGAAAAAAAGACATGACACCCACAATTTTAGAAATTATTTTTTACTGATTAAATGAAAAAAAAAACGTCCACTTGATCTCACAATCGTGAAATCCTAAATCCAAAATCCTTTTCCCGTTGAGTGTGATGTCGATTCCACTGGAATGTTGTTGCTTTCTTTGACACATAAAACTACAACAATAATACAGAAAAAACTCTCGTCAGTTAACCATAATATAAAAACAATAATTGAACATCACGATATAAAAAAGGTAATTGAACAACAAAGTGTAGGACTCAAGACATACCATCATACATATATGCCGACCCAGAGCAACAGGAATAGTACACCAAATCCCATGAATAGTGACGCCACGAGGGAGATGAGAAGCTCTTTGTACACATCTCTGGTGTACTTTGTGGACGTCACCTCATATCTAACCAGAAGTTAAGGGAGGGAACTCAATCACTGCTGAACAACATGCAAGATTTTGGCTCATCTCTTTCATCCACAGAAAACCAACCAACCATCAAAATATTTACTTCTGCAAACTTATCTTCATTAGGAATGGTATAATATTGTAGCCTGGGTATACCCATGCTGCCTTGCGCGCAATTTCATTTTGCGCTGCTAGGCAGCCTGGATTCCATGGATGCGAATTTCGCCTGAGATGGGGAACCAATCACAGAACGGGGAGGGACGGCAAGACGATGACGACGTCTATTCGACACACCCATCATCTTCTTCCTCATCGAATTTCTGTTGCTCTACATACGTCATCTGGTATAATTGATACGATTGGCTATGAGCTACGTACAGACTCATATGATAGACACTCGTAGCGCCCAATAAACGGCTCCGGGCAATCGTAAACCACGCCTCAAATACGAGAAAATGTATGTGTGGTTCCCAGACCTCATCTCAATGTAGATTGAGATGAGGTCTGGTATTAGCCAGGCTAATAATATTGTACACAGTAATGGTAATGACTTGAGTAATTATTTGCACTTTGTCTGCCTTTCCATGAAGTAGACATTTAAAAATACTCAAATTATTATTTAGAAAGCAATTAAATAAAAGGACTATAACATTTTCAACTTTAAGCTCCAAAACTTTACAACAAATTCACCTTTATGATTTAACAATAGATGGACATTTCCTAAACACATTATAATCTCATCTCACACCATTGTGCTGCGAGGGGTGGAGAAACGAAGGGGTCTAACCGCTGAAAGGATACACGAAGAACCATGCGGTGAAGAACATGCCAATGGCAAGCAGGACCACCGTGAGGTGGGGGAACACAGCCGGGTTCACCGGGCTGGTGTATCTCGTCATGGCTTCAAGCTCCTGCAAGGAAGGGCACAGGTGCATCATGGGAAGGTACATATTCATCACCATATTTCAATTTGGATCCAAGGCTCACTTGACTGCTCAATTGGGCCGCCATTTGTAACCATTGGATCTTTTCAGACAAAGTTTACAGTGCTCTGCAGTCTGCATCTCTATCAGTGCAACTACGGTGGACAGCTTGAAGGAACTAAACCCGCACAACTCAAGTTTAAGTTACCTTACTAAATCTGATAACTTGCTTATCCACTAGTGTTGATGGACCCTGCTTTCAATAATCTATTGTTTGGAGAGTTCCACCGTTGGAGCAGTTCAATGAATATGCGGCCAACTTTAGTGTCGAATGCAAGTAGATTAAGTAGACTATATCATATAGAAATATTCCTGTGCTATGACACAATATTTTATTTATTATTCTCCAATCCTTAACCTTTCCTGTTTTAAAAGAGTCCATAAATAATCATAAGTACAATTTAGGGATATATATTATATATATACTGTCAAATATATCCATAGTAATTGAAGTAGTAGAGTGCACCACCAAATTCTAATTCAAACAATACAGTACTAGTAGGCCTATGCCAGTGTTAACCATGATATGGTAGCAACGTTTACTTGAACAGACTACTGCAAAGAATTACAGTAACAGAAATTCACCTATTTTAATTATATGAATAATAAGCTGATAAAAACTGGATAAAGCTCACCTGGCCGTAGTGGGGCAGGTGCATTGAAAGTAAATAAATATATCTAAGTTACATTAAAACCGAGATGCATTTTCAGAGTAATAAATTTAATACATTTAGGATATGACGATGATGATGATGACGATGGTGGCAGTAGTAGAAGACTGCAGCCAATAAAAGGCTGCATAACCACAACCTACAACCTGGAGCCAAAAGCAGCCAACTTAACTGCTCCCGAATCAATGCATACATAAGGTACTATAGGCACTAAGAAGGCAAAACAACGCTTGTTATGCGGATTTGTTTCTGCCAAACAACCAGAATGAACGGGAGCGTTCACTCGCCTGTATGTGTCGCCCATACAATCAACCATATCTCCGACCGAATGGCTTTTAATAAAGAGAAAATCACTACGCTTGAATGAATAGGGCAACTCCTATTGGTATCAAACCTAACGAATTCATCTTTGATCACGTTACCGTACCATTTTGTAATGCAGAGATGCTCCTTTCACGGGTGTCCAAGAGGAAAAGGCCACGTACTGACTACAGCTTCCTGGTTCGCTCCTGACGTTTATGTGACGGTCCGCCTGTCTTCAGACCGCGTACTGCCGCCTAGTGGTGAGAAAGAGAAGGACTGTCTCTTACAGCTCTTTTTCAATTGCTTGAACACTATAGACACATGCTTGGACCAAAGTTTTTGTTACTATACCTTAAACAAATGTAACCATACTTTAAACAAAAGCGCTCCTTTGCACATCAGTTGCAATTGTGCAACACACTTGTCCCTTTCTGCAACACTTGCTCCTGCACGCTGCACACTATTTCATATAAGGCACTTAATTAAAAAATGAAATCTTAGCTTACCATTGGGGAAACACATCTATTCAAAATACAGAACAACTACTCCCAGGGTATATGTCGTGGGGGGGGGACATATACCCTGGTGTAGAACAACATTGTGTGGCTCCATAAGAACAACATTGTGTGGCTCCATAAGCCTTCAAGGTTAACCGCACCATCATGCAAAAATAGGTCCCTGCAATACCAAACATATCATCACATTTCTAGATGCACTTCATGATGCAGCTGAACAGGACAGACCTTGCAGCCCAGGTTTGTTGTTGTGGGATAATGTTAATTTCCATCGGGCTGTTTTGGTCCAGAACTGGTTAACAAACCATATACAATTTGAAGTCGTATATTTTCCTCCTTACTCTCATTTCTAAACCCTATAGAAGATGAGTGTTTGTGTGTGTGTGTGTGTGTGTGTGTGTGTGTGTGTGTGTGTGTGTGTGTGTGTGTGTGTGTGTGTGTGTGTGTGTGTGTATTTGTGTGTGGATTTGTGTGTGTCTGTGTGCGTTCTTTGCAGAAAAAACGGGATAAAAACTTTGTTTTAAAGAACAATACAACAATTTTTGTGTTTGTGTGTGTTTGTGTGTGTCTCTGTGTGTGTGTCAATACTAATACTTACTAATTACATTTTTAACTTCACAATTCAGAATTAATCTTGAATGTAAGCAACCGTTTTTGAGAGACAAGACATGTACTTTGTATTTCAATTAGTTGCCAGGGTGCAAATAATATTAGATCCAGAATGTCAAACAGACACCTGCCAAGTACTCAGCTCAGCTTTTGTAACATCTTTATTGAAAGCATGCGTTTGTGTTATTACAGCATGTTTATGTCAAAACACATATAAGGGTCACGTGGGCAAATGACAACAATGACAACAACAACAACAACAACAACAACAACAACAACAACAACAACAACAACAACAACAACAACACAGTTAAACAACACAATGAAGGAAAGCGAGAACAGATTAAGGAAGAGATATGAAAAAAGATAACTTGAAATCCCCCAAAATTTGAAATCATGCTATGTTGACAAGACATTGATTGATAATGAAATTGTTTCCATTACAAAAGGTTAAGATATTAATATAACAACAACATGAAACATTGCAATTCTATCAGACTATTTGATACCAGTTTATATCTACTGGAAAGAGCAATTATAGGTCATATATACAGTGCAAATAGAGCTAAGCTGGGTTTACTATGCTTGCTTGTGCATTATAAATAAGCTTTGATAGGACCTTAAAGTCGTATAATCATATCGAAAAAAATATACAATGTTTTCATAGTTTGCATAACAAATAATACACAAAATTAGTTAAATGACTGCTTATATGTTTACATATTGATGTTTAAAATTCAATGTCATAGTCATCCTCGTTTCCCAAAATTATCAATAAAATAAAATGCATGTTCTAAAAAGTTCTCAAGTGCAAACAATTCAACTTACTTATTATTGCTCTCCTTGGACATATTATGGAAAAATACTAAAAAGTATTTAGTGAATCAAAAGTACATATACAAATGTACAACTTTTAAATTACCACAATGCAAACACTGTAATATTAGTCAAAGGTTTTCCACTCTGCATGTTTTTGTGTGTGTAAAACATAGGTACAAATTAATAGTTTGAAACATCCAGAGCATGTATAGAGCAGAGCAAGAATATATCAGTTTGGTGACAGGCTAACACATGTAATACCCATAGTTAACACATGGTTTATATCTGTGCTACATCTGCTAAGATGTATGGAAAAGAGCGAGCAGGAAACTAATTTATAGAACATGCTCCTCTGTTGATATGCCAGTTGCAATCGTTGCATTAAATCCAGTTAACCAATACAGTATAGGCCATTCCAGTGTCTTTGAGAAATGTCCATTGCTAGACAACACTTTTCTTCGCAGAAGATGATGCAACATTCAGTGTTTCAACTCTTATGCGCTTTTCCAGTTATTTGATTTCCAGAAATGCTTAATACATGTCATCCCTGAATGAAGTGAGCAAGCATCAGGGCACAGCGAAAATAACTTCAGGGAGGAATGGTATGGTCTGTTTAATAAACATGGAAAGATTTAGAAAGTTTTTTATCGTTTGAGAGCAAACCATTCTCTTCCCCACAGAATCTTAGACGTGATTTTCTCTCTGCATATTCAGTGTATGTTTTATAGAAATACATATCCAGTAATAGCTGTGGCCTCCAACTCTTTCCATAATATGTAGACCTTTAACATGCCAGTGTGAACTTTTGAGGTATATTTAAAATGTGAATGGGCCATTATTTATTCATGAATGTACAGAATCGAATGATCTTTGCTCCAGTGTATAAAACTATAACTAAGGATGTTTCATGTTTTAAGGCATAAGTCACATTTGTTTAATACATACAGAATAGTAGAAAATAGAGTACTAAAATAGACCTAGCATCGTTATTTCTGGTCCACTCTTGCTTTTTGAACTGTAAGCTGTACATTGCTAAACAGTGATACAAAAATGAGTTGCACAGTTATTTTTGTTAATTTTGACGTTATACTTTTCAAACAATAATAATTCGCTGTAAAGAAATGAAGAGTTGTCATCTTCAAATGGCTTTTTACTGAATCCAACAATGATATATTCAGTGACAAAATACATTTATTTTAAAACAAAATAAAAACATTAACCAGTGTTCTCTAACGTGATCTCTACAGCACTTCAAAAATCATCAATAAAAATGAACAGTGGTAGATAGCTTGTCTCAGTACCAGCCTCTTTCCTGCTAAATCAAGATTGAATGTGTCAAATACACAATACCAACAGGACCAAGTATAACTACTAGCTGAATAAGTGAAGTCTTGGCTTGCTGTTACAAGGCACTTGACCAGATCCTTCAGTGTCTTATTGACAGCTGCTTTGAATTAGGAAATAGTAGTCTGAGTATAAGGCAGTTGTTTTGTTTTCCTCCTTGCTGGAACAGCCTACGTCACTCTATGGGAAGAAAATTTCAGAATATGATGTCAGCAAACAGGTACCAAAACTAACCTCATATATAACTAAATCATAGATAGAGTGTACAGCCAGAAAGTTGATATTTAGGTAAATTCAAATGGGAAATACATGTTACAAAGATATAACTGTTGACTGACCGACAGAGTGACACGGAAGTGATGGATGACATCCTGGGACGGTAGAGCCGGTACTGATCTCAGGTGCAGGATCCCCTGGGGACATTGTTACAGAGACTTATTACCAGGATTCTACCTCCACACACAAAGCAATCATGGAAGAATCTTTTCTTAAATCTGGATTAAGCATCACTGCATACCCTTGTAGAGGCACTCTTTCCAGTGTAGAGCCGTGTCTCATTGTGGTCCGGACACAGCTGGCCCCTGGCGTACCCACACTGCTGAACCCACACGCTTTGGTTGGACCTAAGATAAACAACAGTGAGTACCAAACATACAAACGTTGCCTGTGAAATTTGGACTTCTTAATGCAAGGCAGTAGGGTTTTCAGATGCTGACAAAATGGGAAGCACAAGTGTGTGATGTTTTGTGTTGATGTTTTGTGTACTCACGTCATGTGCAAAGTAATCTGTGACATGGAGGAGTTCCTCTTCCCGTGGAGAGATATGGTGTAGCTGAGGGTCACAAGCAGAGGAAAGGTTATAAGCACCAAATAACCTAAATTCAAGCTGAAACACAGCCTCCATTCTCCACAGCTTGAGGGAGCTTTAGGGCTGAAGCTCATGCCCACCTGCAGCTCTCTGGTGTTGGGCAACTCCGGGTCGTGATCTGCTGGCCGGTCTCCAGGATGTGCAGGCCAGTCAGAGAGGGCGCTAGCCTTTCCCCTGTGACGGAGAGAAAAGTCTCAGTGTGTTTGCCACTGTAACCACAACAAAGCACTCAGAGACAAATCAATCATACGAACGGCTTTACTATGTTTGCCTCCCGCACACAGTGGGTTACGGAGAAGTCAGTTCCTGTGGTTAGCTACCCTGTGTGTGTATGCTCCGCTGTCTGCGTGGTGACGGCAGCCCCCCCGGGACCCGGTTGGGATCTCCCGTCTCCTCCTGGTCAGAAGGGAGCGGTCGACGGGACTTGGCGAAGTACAGAGGTGTGGAGGTGTGGCTGAGGCGGTTCTTGTTGCGGCCGTCCTTGTCCATGGGTCTGGACTTGGCCTTCTTGGTCATGGTGCCGGCTGTGGGGAGCGGGCCACCTGCGTCTGGAGGAGGCAGTGGTTCAGCCCGATGAGATATGGCCGCACAATGGGATTCTATTTGTTCTGCTTCCGCATTCTCTATTGCGTGAAGCGCTCCCCTGGTCAGAGACACAGAGCTGCATCAATCACGCTCTGATCCAGGTGTTTGCTAAGAGCATGCATTGCTTAACAATGTTTCCGTTGGGCCCAGATACACTTATCATAACACAGATGTCAGGAGCATAATAACCGCATAACAATTCTGATACCGGTAATTGTGAATGCAATATTCAGCAAACGTTGCGATTATCCTCTATGCACCACTAAAACCTCATACCAGAGTATTACAATAAGGCGGGACCATCGAGCTCTCTCACCTATCAGGGACTGGTTTCCTCGGAGCGGGAGAACGGTAGACGATTGGTTGTTCAGTGCTGTGGTAGAACAGCAGGCCTCTGTATCAGATCAAGGCGTAGGAGAGAATGGGAACATGTTGCAGTGTTTTTTGTTCTACCATCTGTGTTCCATGCTGTGTGGTGTTGCTGGTGGGCCTGGTGAGGACGACCCCCTACCTGGTGAAGCGGTGGAGGGCTGGGATGTGAAGGAACCTCTACGAGAGGAGCCCACTGGAGCTCTGGACCTGGGAAGGTTATTATAGTAGAGTGTATATTTTATGACATGGAGACTTGAGACATACTGGCTATTTAATGTGTCGATTGACGCCTTGTTCACACTACATGCTTCCGTCGTCGGATGGCCGAGGGCGTGTCTGACGTATAGGGGACTACTCTTGTAGACACATACTGCAGCCAATCAAATCGCCTCCCTCTACAGGTGAGTCAGGTGAATAAAAACAATCTTATTATTCCACATTTCTTTAAAAATATATAACGGCCAGATTTTTCCTGCTTCTTCCTGCTTGTTATTGCAAAATGGATCCAGGAAACGCCTGGAGTTTATTTGGCCCGAAGGATCCAGCGCTGCTTGAAAAGTTGAACATTTCTCAACTTTTTGACGAAGGCCACGGAGCCGAAAGGACGGACGGACCCACAATGCATTTCGCGAGCGCCCCATGCAAAGTCAATGAGATCCGTCGACGGACCGAGGTAGTGTGAACAAGACTTGAGTGTACAGTATGATATATTATTAAATTTTTGCTTATTTATTAATTAATTAAAATAGTTAAAAAATACAATGTACTGTGTGACCACATATTTGGCAAACAAGGGAATTAACAATGTTCAATGAAATTGAACAATTAGCTCATATACCATATTAGAGTACACATAGGCAACAGAATAAACAGATACGGTATACAAAGATACCGGAGATAGGAGAATAATCATTGTGCAGTAGTAGATATGAACCGAGGACAAAGACATAGTCCAAGGGGAAGAGCAAAGGTCTGGGAAAGCCTACCAGAGAGGACAGACAGGAGGACAGAAGGTGAAAGTGGCAGTGAGGACGGGCATCCAAGAGACGTAGAAAACACAGGGGGAAGGGAGGCTGCGACAGGCAGGGCAGAAGAAAAGAAGTGAAAGAGTGCAGACTAAGGAAGGACACGGCAGAAGGATATGTGATTGTGTGAAAGACTCTTGAGAATAAAGTAGGGGCGCCATACCCATCCTTCTCACTGACGGCTCCTTTGTGGTGGAGAGTGAGGACGTACAGCACGGACATGGAAATAACACTGAAACCAAAAGTCAAACAATCAACCAATTACTCAATTTATCTGCCAATCATCATTGCATTGACAAAACAGCTCCGCACGGCTGAGTCTCTCATGTCTGTGTGCTTGTGTTCCTCCTCCTATACATCGCCTCAGACTGACCTGAAGGCCATGACCACGACCAGAGCCAGGATGGTGCCCTGCATGATTTTCTGGCTGATGCAGCCCGGATCTGGGGGTGGGGTCTGCAACGAGACAGGCAAACCCAGAGGGTCACATTATTATTATTATTTATTTATTTGATTAGGACATTGCACATTAATCAACATGTCAGCCAGAGCATTAATATAAATATGCCAGAGTTAACTTAGTTGCTAATTTACATCCGTTGTCCTAAGGCAACATGACGTTAAGAATGGGATCGGGCCTAAGTCCCAATCCCATTCCTTCCCCTTACCCCTTCCCCCTTCAAAACAAGGGGGAGGGTTGAGGGGAAGGGGTAAGGGGTAGAAATGGGATTGGGCCTAAGGCTGCCTCCCTGCTTGCTTCTACTGCTGATGATGAGTCACAGCGTGCTTCTACCCACCTTGGTCCCGGGTTTGACCGGCTTCTTCTTCAGAGGCCCGCTGCCGTTCCTGCTAAAGTAGCTACTTGATTGGCTGCAGGTAAGAGGAGGGAATATGAAATAGAATATTGAATATCCAATCATCTTCAGTTGTGAGAATGTATTGAAACATATTATTAATTCATCTGTGTATCATGCTTATAGTGGTTCCTTTGGGTGTCTCTAGATGGACTTATGGTTAGATAGATAGATAGATAGATAGATAGATAGATAGATAGATAGATAGATAGATAGATAGATAGATAGATAGATAGATAGATAGATAGATAGATAGATAGATAGATAGATAGATAGATAGATAGATAGATAGATAGATAGATAGATAGATAGATAGATAGATAGATAGATAGATAGATAGATAGATAGATAGATAGATAGATAGATAGATAGATAGATAGATAGATAGATAGATAGATAGATAGATAGATAGATAGATAGATAGATAGATAGATAGATAGATAGATAGATAGATAGATAGATAGATAGATAGATAGATAGATAGATAGATAGATAGATAGATAGATAGATAGATAGATAGATAGATAGATAGATAGATAGATAGATAGATAGATAGATAGATAGATAGATAGATAGATAGATAGATAGATAGATAGATAGATAGATAGATAGATAGATAGATAGATAGATAGATAGATAGATAGATAGATAGATAGATAGATAGATAGATAGATAGATAGATAGATAGATAGATAGATAGATAGATAGATAGATAGATAGATAGATAGATAGATAGATAGATAGATAGATAGATAGATAGATAGATAGATAGATAGATAGATAGATAGATAGATAGATAGATAGATAGATAGATAGATAGATAGATAGATAGATAGATAGATAGATAGATAGATAGATAGATAGATAGATAGATAGATAGATAGATAGATAGATAGATAGATAGATAGATAGATAGATAGATAGATAGATAGATAGATAGATAGATAGATAGATAGATAGATAGATAGATAGATAGATAGATAGATAGATAGATAGATAGATAGATAGATAGATAGATAGATAGATAGATAGATAGATAGATAGATAGATAGATAGATAGATAGATAGATAGATAGATAGATAGATAGATAGATAGATAGATAGATAGATAGATAGATAGATAGATAGATAGATAGATAGATAGATAGATAGATAGATAGATAGATAGATAGATAGATAGATAGATAGATAGATAGATAGATAGATAGATAGATAGATAGATAGATAGATAGATAGATAGATAGATAGATAGATAGATAGATAGATAGATAGATAGATAGATAGATAGATAGATAGATAGATAGATAGATAGATAGATAGATAGATAGATAGATAGATAGATAGATAGATAGATAGATAGATAGATAGATCTGAAATACAAGTTGGCAGAACTCCAAAAAAGTTAGCCAAAGCCGTGATGCACTGCTTCTCCGTCATATCCCTAATGTGGCAGCAACCACAACCAAGTCCTTACCTGAACGCATCTATCCCTCATCTCACCCTGATAGGGCTGGTTCTTAACACGCCCGTTGGGATGACTTCAGCTACCGCAACACACCCGTCCATCGGGTACAGTCCTGGTAGCTTCTACCTCCCTGTCTCACCTGACGGTGCCCTGTCTCACCTGACGCTGCCCTGTCTCACCTGACGGTGCCCTGTCTCACCTGACGGTGCCCTGTCTCACCTGACGGTGCCCTGTCTCACCTGACGCTGCCCTGTCTCACCTGACGGTGCCCTGTCTCACCTGACGGTGCCCTGTCTCACCTGACGCTGCCCTGCCTCACCTGACGCTGCCCTGCCTCACCTGACGGTGCCCTGTCTCACCTGACGCTGCCCTGTCTCACCTGACGGTGCCCTGTCTCACCTGACGCTGCCCTGCCTCACCTGACGCTGCCCTGCCTCACCTGACGGTGCCCTGTCTCACCTGACGCTGCCCTGTCTCACCTGACGGTGCCCTGTCTCACCTGACGGTGCCCTGCCTCACCTGACGCTGCCCTGCCTCACCTGACGGTGCCCTGTTTCACCTGACGGTGCCCTGTCTCACCTGACGCTGCCCTGTCTCACCTGACGCTGCCCTGTCTCACCTGACGGTGCCCTGTCTCACCTGACGCTGCCCTGTCTCACCTGACGGTGCCCTGCCTCACCTGACGGTGCCCTGCCTCACCTGATGGTGCCCCCGCTCACGGTGCTCTTCATGCTGTCCAGGCGCCGCAGCTTGGCCAACTTGCGGCTCCAGCGCTCCAGCTCGTCGATGCGGGTCTCCAGGTTGTCCGTCAGCTTGCACAGCTCCTTCACCGCCCCCACGTTCTCCATGAAGATACGCTCCTAGGGGGGAGAGGTCATCACAGCACAT
>NC_079420.1:22530993-22533493 GCF_026213295.1 Gadus chalcogrammus
CCATTCTGACCCACAAGAACTATATAACAGAAACAAAAGGTGAAACTAAGAACGGCTGATCAGGCATGTTATTCCCCTTCACTATTTACTTTCTGTACAGAAGTAGCACTGTTTTTTTTGTAGCCTTGATTGTAGTTTATATAAAAGTTTATACAAACATTTCCAGTCTGTGACTTACACATTTGAATTACATTTGACTTAATAGACAAAGCAGGATTACATTTGCCACTAAACACACACTCAATTCAAATCTCCATTGTTCTTAGCTTTTAGTACCTCAGTTGTGAGAAGCACCTCTCCTTATACCTCCATACTGTTTAATTTCCCTCCGTCCCACACCTCCCTTTATCATCCATCTATACCTCCACCCATCTATACCTTTATCTATACCTCCGTCTATAGCTCCATCAATCTCTAGCTCCACCTATACCTCCATCCATCTATACCTCCATCTATACATCCATCCCTCCCTCCATCCATCTAAACATCCATCAATACATCCATCTTTACCTCCCACCTTTCATCCATCCATCAAATCAATCATCCTTTCTCCCCCCATCCCCCCCTCCCTCCCACTCCCTCCCCCTCCCTCCCTTCCTCCCCCTCCCTCCCCCCTCCCTCCCTCCTCCACAGCATCCCCAGCGACTCACTCTTGGCCCTGCGGATGCTGAAGCAGCTGATGCAGCATCTGAGTCTGCTGCAGGTCTCCGTTGCCCCCGGCGACCGGGCCGATAGGGTACTGGGTGATTATGGGTTCGGGTTTCAGGTACATGTCCCGGTGCATGCTGGGATAGTGGCCGTGTGACGGCAGAGGTGGCGGGGGAGTCATGTGACACATGTTCTCTGGTGTCATGGTCCTGAGCATATGAGGATCTGAAGAACAAAGGCTAGGTCACATGATGACAACAGGTGAATTGCATTTAGGTACATAGTATCAGTCAATTGCTTCAGGTTGATCCAGACGTTTTCTCCCCTACAAGTGTTGATGAACATGTAAGGTTTGCATGTTGGAATAAATGAAATATTAGCAGAGGGCCTGCAACATTTCCCCACCCTTGGCTAATGCTGTTTTCCATTGTTTCAAGTTGGAAGGGCGCCCATCGGATAAAACAACCCCACACCTTTTTACTAATGGTCAGAGAGCTAGACCAACACAGGTGTTTGGCAAGAGAAACACAGTGACTTTGAGGAATGGTTAACTTCTGTGCCACAGTGTTTTAGAAACACTTCGAACACACGTCAAATAACTTATCTGACAATCATACAAAGCTGAATGAAACCAATGTAGTATATTGTTCCCAAATTGAAACTGAAACATAACTAATAAGTTAATGTGAAATGATCAATATATTACTATCAATATGTAAACTTGATTAACGAAGGATGGACAGAGATGAACCTACCTGTGTAGAAGTCTCTCACTTTCTTTCTCTCTCTCTCTCTCTCTCTCTCTCTCTCCCTCTCTCTCCCTCTCTCTCTCTCTCTCTCTCTCTCTCTCTCTCTCTCTCTCTCTCTCTCTCTCTCTCTCTCTCTCTCGTGCTCACTGTCTCCCCTTCTTTCTCTTTCACTTACCATTCACCTGCTGGGGAGAGTAAGGCTCTGAGCTGGAGTCTGGAGGGGACTCAGGTAGTGTCCTGATCAAATGGGAAATAAATAAGAAATCATGTTTTATTCATGACCATGTACCATAGAAAGTGTTCAATGAGCCTAGGTTACCATGTTTGATCCGTCTCCTTCCTGCCTTCTCGACTAGTAAGGCTTTATTTGTACAAAGCAGAGGTGTAATCTCCTGCTGAGTGCCTAGCGGACCTGTAGTGGGGTGTGTTGTCTGGCTTCTTTGTGCGCCTTAGAAAACATAAACGTCACGGAGGAGGAGGGCCTGTGATGGGGCTCGACATGGCGGCTGCTACGCACGCCAGCCACAGTACTGCTGATCCCATCTCCCTGGCACAAATAGTAGAGTTCATACACTTGTGTGAACACTGTTGTGCACTTTTTAAGACCTGCATCCTAACCTGCATATAGGCCCCGTGAACCCTTAGACCTGTCTACACCTGTATGTAGACCTCCTCAACCCTTAGACCTGTCTACACCTGTATGTAGACCTCCTCAACCCTTAGACCTGTCTCTCCCCTGTATCTAGACCCCTAAACCCTTAGACCTGTCTCTTCCCTGTATCTAGACCCCCTAAACCCTTAAGCCCAGTTCAGACCAAAGATTCACCTTGCAACGGCTTGCAACGAGACGGTTTTAGAACGTCGCAGGGGCGGTGTGAACGGGTCGTTGCAAGCCGTTGCAAGGAGTTGCAAGGCGTCGCAAGGCGTTGCAAGGAGTCGCCAGAGATTGAACATGTCAAATCGCAAGGTCCAGTTTTAGAACGCGGCGATTTAACTATTCCTCTTCAGCCAATCACAGCACAGAACAACTTGTACGTCACGGCCTTACTCTGTCCCGGTACTGTACTGTCCACTCCAGCTTAAAAAGATCCGAAGATGGCAGA
>NC_079420.1:22535993-22543493 GCF_026213295.1 Gadus chalcogrammus
GCACGTATACACCACAGACAAATTACTCTCGTCCGTAACATTTTTCCTTTACCTTTCCAGATGACGTAACAAACAAAACACCCTCAACCTTTCGGGTCTGAAAGGAATTAGGATTTTCCTGTATGTGGTCCAAATGGCAGATAGGGATAGGCCTCAAGGTAGGAGATGACTAAGACCATTAGCAAGAGGGTTGGGAATTGGTAGAGGGTCTATTGCTCGCGCTCGCGCTCTCTCTCTCTCTCTCTCTCTCTCTCTCTCTCTCTCTCTCTCTCTCTCTCTCTCTCTCTCTCTCTCTCTCTCTCTCTCTCTCTCTCTCTCTCTCTCGCTCTCTCTCTCTCTCTCTTTCTACCACCCTTTGATAGTTTAAGCGGCTATTCTGTAAGAAATGCCGAGAATTCCTTACGATTGGGAGAACACTCCATCCCTCCCAACCCTCCCCCCCACACTTGTCACTTTGGTTCGTAAACCCCCAGATGGCCCTTCTCCCTGTTAACGTCCTCCAGCCTTAATTAGCTCTCTATTCCAAGTCATCAGGACGCATTCATCTGCTACACAAAACCTCATGTTGTCATGCTCTGTTTCTCCCTATTTGATTGATCATGCATCACATATTCCAACCAACAATCTATTTCATAGCCACCAACGGTGAACAACAGTGTAAACAAAAAACAAACCATTCAAACCCCTCATTTTAGCCCTAATTAAAAGATAAATTACTCAAACCCTTTAGGATTGGAAACCTTGTGACAACGCCCCAAACATGACGACTGTGCGTTTGTGTGTGGAACTGTTGACATTATGATTCTGTCTGTTTCAGACGCCAACCCCCGGACTGTTCTGGATCTGTTCACGGAGGAACACAGATGGATCATGTCTCTTACTGCCATGCCCTCGCTGAGGAAGGCGAGTGGGACGGCTTTCCCCTAAATCTGACCCAGATGTGATACCCAAAGGGCAGTAAATTCAGGCTGGCAGGCCTGATAACAAAATATTAAGCGATGGAGTGAGAGGGGGAGAACGAGGGAGAAGGGGGGGAGAGAGAAAGGGAGTGCAAGCAGATAGATTGCGATGTGTGGGGGTATGGAGGGTGGGGGGGGGGGGGTGGATAGGCAGCTTCTGAGGTGGAATAATGAAATACAAGTTTAAGGTCCTGAGCAAGAACAACACGAGAGCGAGCGAGAGAGGCGGAGAGAGAGAGAGAGAAAAGTTGAAATAAATTGAAAATGTGTTGATCATTGAGATGATCAATTCAAAATACAAGATGGATGAGAACAAACAGATTTCCCATATGAGTTATATTCCGTCTAACAGTTATTTCTTTGCGCTTCCCTTGAGCTAGAGGTACTAATGGAAATGTAACTATAATCATGACCTTCAAGACTGCTTTTTGTTGACAAAGAAAAATGTGCTGTGAATTTAGCAACTTACACCGCAACCAATACTACAAGATTAAGAGTTTAAAGTTGTCACATACACTTTCACAGTTGCTGCATTGCACTTCACAGATGCTCAGAGACTGTAAAATGTAAAGGGACTGTAACCACAAAGTTTACTTTAAACCCCATTTAAAGTTTAAATGGCCGTTGATAAGGGATGTGTTAGTCTCCCTGTGAGCTCTGTTATTCTTTCTCCAGCTGTGTTCGACAGCAAACAGTGCAGCAATTGTCAATCCAACTCCGATACAGACCAGCCTTTTGACAGCCTAGGGCTAAGAGGGTTTTGTGTATTGGTGTGTGTGTGTGTGTGTGTGTGTGTGTGTGTGTGTGTGTGTGTGTGTGTGTGTGTGTGTGTGTGTGTGTGTGTGTGTGTGTGTGTGTGTGTGTGTGTGTGTGTGTGTGTGTGTGTGTGTGTGTGCATGTGTGTGTAACAAAGAGAGAGGGAGAGTAAGAGAGAGAGAGAGAGAGAGAGGGAGAGAGTGTGCGTATGTAATGCCACTTTTTCAATGCGTGAGTTGTCTTCAGTGTAATAATCTAGAATGGACATACACAGAGGAGTCAGTGTGTGAGGGGCCATTGATCAAGATTAGTGTTTAATCTAATTAGTATTCTTTGTTTCTATATCAATTAATCTTATTTCTCCACTGAGTGTTACTGTTTACTCTCTTTATCAGAGAGTATTTTATTTATTTGGAATTAAATATGAAATAAATAAAGTTGCTGCTATAACCATAACCATGCAAATATGGAACGATTTAAGGAATGTTGAAATGTTATTATTAATTTAGATATTCCTATTGCGGCTATGGTTCCTGACTTTGATTTGTGGCATTTTGATTTACCATAGCCTGGTTTATTTTAACAATGCATGTATATTTGTCTGAGTGTGAGAGGTTAATATTTAATCACTGTCAGACTGGCCTCTATGTGGCTGAGTTTGATGGAACAAAGTCCATTTGACTATCAAACAATATAACCCAGAATGCACTTGGGTTAAGTAGTGTGCAGAAATACAAATGAATGCAAACCTAATCATTCTCCAATTGAATCAAATGATATAACTGGAAGGTTTACATACAATAATGGCCATTATGTTTCTGTTTTGCATGTATTTCAATAATCAAAATCTTTACTTTGTCTTTATCTGAATGTGAATGTTTATCAATGTCTCCCTCTACAAACAGCAAGTGAGTACTATGGAATAAGTAAATGCCAGCTAAATTATTACAATGCATTTTATCAATATACACTAAAAATAGAAAAAATATGTACTATTTTTTAATCAAAATGCCAACTCTTATTTAAAAAATCTATTTTCCTACATTTAATGTGAAGAGGTTAACAACTTACAAAAAGGCCAAAAAAAACAACAGCTTGAAAACTGAATCAGTGAAACGTTCAACTTCTATCTGTTCTTAGACTAACAAACATCACCCAGAACTGTTTGAAATAGATCAGAAAGTTCAAACCACAAGATTTGCATAAAACAGAGACACGTCAAAAAATACTCGTACAAATCAGAGCTGCAGCGAAAACACACACATTAGAATCAACCTGGGAATAGATCCCGGCTTGGAAGAGCATAGAGACACAAAATCACAGCCAGGTGACTGCCGAGTGGACAGTAGGATTATACCTGCGCGTAGCCACAGCATGTTGACGTCCTGGAAGCACCTGAGATGGAAGATGAGTGGAAGAATCTCTCCTCTAATTTTCACATGTTTCTCTACGCTGGCTTTGAAGCACTTTCTCCTGCAGACCTGCTAGCCGTCCTTGGGGGGTCTACAAGTTTGTGTTGGTGTGGAATGGTGTGTGTGTGTGTGTGTGTGTGTGTGTGTGTGTGTGTGTGTGTGTGTGTGTGTGTGTGTGTGTGTGTGTGTGTGTGTGTGTGTGTGTGTGTGTGTGTGTGTGTGTGTGTGTGTGTGTGTGTGTGTGTGTGGGGGGGGGGGGGGGGGGGGGGGGGCGCACGCAGGCATTATTTCAATTGTCTGCGTCACGCGTATGCATATATGCAAAGGTATATCGTGCCTGTGAGTGTGTGTGTGTATGTGTGTGTGCGCGTGTGTGTCTGTGTGCTTTCATGTGTGTGTGTGTGTGTGAGAAAGCTTTCGAGTGTGTTGTAACGGGGGATTATTCCCTCCTGTCATGAGGTAGGGCTGTACCAGGCTACCACACACAGTCCTTGTCGCACCGAGCACTGGTCCGACCTGGCTCAGGGGATTATGGGTAGTTAGCCCGCGACGCGGAGACAGGCATTGCGGAGGGGAGGGTTGGAGGTGGGATGGGGGTGTGGGGCGACTCAAACAGTTAGGGAATGTTGGGCCAGCATGAAAAAATAAGAACAATCGAGGAGAGGGAGAGAGAGAGAGAGAGAGAGAGAGAGAGAGAGAGAGAGAGAGAGAGAGAGAGAGAGAGAGAGAGAGAGAGAGAGAGAGAGAGAGAGAGAGAGAGAGAGAGAGAGAGTTCCTGACTGGTTACTAAAATAACCAAAAAAAAAGATAAAACTGTAATAAAGAAGAATAAAACCCATTTTCTAAGTGGCTGGACATATGTAAGTGAGATGACCATCAGGGTTTTTGACCCCATGCCCTCATTTCCAGTATAACAGGTTACAGGGAAGGCAAAGAGGGAATGGAAAAGTGAGCTCTGAGTCAAAGCAAGTGAGATCCAACTAAATCATGTACACCTTCCACCGGCCAAGTATTACTCCACACTAGCAAGGCAGGATGGATGGGAGGGCATGGCCCAATAGAGGAGAAACACACATCAACTTATGCAGATGCATGGAAAGCCTAGCTGCTCAAAAAACAATGGCGCCGGTGAGGTCACCCCACCCTGAGAGAGAATATCTGAGGACAAAATCACGTTGCTTCAGATTTTTTCTATAGAACTCAGCTCAGCTGATTTTATTATGAACCGACTCTGTTCACTAGTTCAAAATCCCCTCTACATGGTTACAGGAGGACGAGGGTTTATTGTGACTCCCACGAAGGATGGATACAAATCACTGTGAATCAGAGTAGGATTCAGCAGCATTACCCATAGCTTTACAGCTGGATGTGGGTCATATATCATTAAGGTGTTCCATCACAGATACACATACAGGGATATCTGCCAGCAAGGAATGTTGTGCAACACTTCTACTATACTAAAAAGAAAATTACACGATTTTTTTGGCTTTTTCACCACAGGGGAATGCATGATTGACAAGAGAATAGTATGTACATTTGTATAACAATAAGGTCGAACCAATCTTCCATAGCCGACGCACACGCTCAATTAAAGTAACACAAGGGTTGGAATACCTGACGCTTTCGAAAAGTGGGAAAATGGAATCAAATTAATGTACTTAACCACTGTACATCACTCATGACTGAAATTTATAATGATGAGTCCTCAATGCCTATAATCATCACAATACAGCATAATTATTGGTTTCATTCCAATAAAATATGAATTTGTCTAATTATGATTTGTTTTTTTGTGCATTCGTTTTGTGTTTGTACATTGTATATTTTCAGAAACATGTCTTTGTTTGGACTTTTTGCTGTGTGTCCTTGTGTGCGCACAAAAGCTTGTGTGTGTCCGGGAGTGTTTGCGTGCATGCATATGTGTGCGTTAGCCTGTGTTCGAATGTGTGTCGGTGTGAGCGTTAGTCTGGGTAGCGTGCAGGTCAAAGAGCTCCAAGAGGAGAGAGGTCAAGGTTTTGGGACGGTTGCTATGATTCTCTCAACAGGCCTGTCTCCCCATCACCCCCCACCCCCCCACCCCCATCTCCGCGCCCTGTGTCTGCACTATCTCTGCTGCCTTAGCCTGTCTGCTCTCTGTCATTCTAATGGAGTCAGAGAGAGAGAGCCCAGGCTGGGGAAACCCACCAGGGGAAAACAACTGCTTCACCTCGCTGGTTTTAATGGCTGCCAAGGCTATGCCAGGAATGCACACTGTGCATTAAGGTGAGTGTATACATATTTCACTAATCCCATTAACAGTTAACCGCTGCAGAAATACATTACTGTCCTGTGTGTGTGTGTGTGTGTGTGTGTGTGTGTGTGTGTGTGTGTGTGTGTGTGTGTGCGTGTGTGCGTGCGTGCGTGCGTGCGTGCGTGCGTGCGTGCGTGCGTGCGTGCGTGCGTGCGTGCGTGCGTGCGTGCGTGCGTGCGTGCGTGCGTGCGTGCGTGTGTGTGTGTGATTGTGTGTTTTACAGGCAACCCACCTTCCTATCTACTTAACATTTTCATTTAATCGTTTGGCAGGCAGATCTCTCCGAAGTGGCTTGAAAACGAGGCTGAAAACATTACAATCTTAATTTATAGCGAAGAATGCTACAAAACCAAATTAAAATGGGTATGTACATCTCTATCCCCAGATTGCAAATGAGTGATTTTGATTAGAAATGCACAAAACAAAAACTCTGGACTTGCCACTCAAAGACCTGTGTGTAAAATCTGCATCACCTGAATAGAAACAACACTTTTAACACCAGATCAGTCCAGGCTGAACGGCTGAAATAATGCCAATGGAAGAGCATCACTCACTCCCAAACCAAGAATGTAAACACTCTAAATTCCTGCCTGAGCAGCAAGAAACCTCTGACAGTCACTGATGGCTGTGTATATTTAAGTCAACATTGTGTGTATACTACAATAAAGTGTTAATCCCTCAGGTCATAACTTATTAGTAAACACAGACCGCGGGGTCGCCTTTTTATGTGCACTTGACTTTGCCTGGACACTTGACATTGAGATCCATACAAAACAACAACACAAACCAAGTCAATGTGAGGCGTGTTGTAAATCACTGACGATACAGAGATGACACAGGAGGCCTACATCGTTAAAGAATGAGTATTACAGTATTACTCATTATGATCAATATGTTCTGAATCATGTTTTTGGCATGAAGTATGATTAAAATAAAATGTTTTACAACTGAAAAATAAATTGGCCTGAAGGTCTACGTCACGATGCACTCAGGTCAGCACAACCTGCGGGTGATGTCAAACTAAACGTGTTTCTGCTACACCGTGTGCCACATGTGTGCCCCACACCCGTACCAAACACACCATCTATCTTGAATACATTCCTCCACCCTGCCCCACCGCCCCCTCCCCCTCTCCTTGTTTTTGGGACCAGGATTCCCCATTAGGTCTATTCCATCTCCCGGGCCCTGCTACTCATCACCCCCACCATGCTTCTGCACTCCTTAACCTTTCTCTGTTGTTTCCAACGAAAACAACTGGAACAAGTAAAATGGCTGACATGAAGCACTCAAAGGTGTTATATTGGATTTCAATACAGATATTTAATAGATGTTGTGTGAACTGCTTACTGTGATTGAATAACGTAACCATAAACTAAATGTCCCAATCTGGACATTATACATGTTTCTTAATAGGTCCTTGTTTAGGATTAGGCATAATTAGGTTGGTTAATTATACACATTTCACCCACAGCTGACAAGGCCATAAAAATAGTTTTAAGGTAGCCTATAAGCCGATTTATTTAAATATCCACGCTATAGACCACAGGTAGGCTATGTAAACCACTTCAACAGGTGGGCTATGGACTGAGCCACTTCCACAGATAGGCTATGGACTAAACCAGCTACACAGGTAGGCTATGGACTAAACCACAGGTAGGCCTGTTGGTCAAAAGTTACCACACTTTTCCAATCACATCTTTGGGCTGGGCGTCAACAGGCGCACATACTTACGCAATAATCCACCAGTAGGAAACGTTCAGCCTATTGTAATGTTTCCTGTTCATTGAGATACACTAGGTACCTTTAATATATGTGTTTATTATTTAAAGAGTTTCTTACCTTCAAAGAATCTTTGTAACGCTTCAGTTTCATCTACAACGTCCATCGTTGCGGGTCCCACTTGATAAATCCATCAACATCTCCCCTCTCCCGACCGAAAGATAATTCGGACTGGGGGACCTTCACACAAGCCTTTTGAACTCCAATTTCCCTTTGAAAAAGTTTTCCTAAACTTAATAAAAGTCTGTTTTGGAGCCGGTGTGCCCTTGGCCAGTGGAAGGTCTTACCCCTCAGCCTAATGACA
>NC_079420.1:22545993-22650993 GCF_026213295.1 Gadus chalcogrammus
CGTGTGTGTGTGTGTGTGTGTGTGTGTGTGTGTGTGTGTGTGTGTGTGTGTGTGTGTGTGTGTGGAACAAGGCTCTACACTCCTTCCCCCTGGGGTCTTAAAAATACCACAATGGTGTACAAGGCTTAGGTGTTTTTGCCATAGGCCGAACGGCCTTTCTTTCTTTGCAGAAAACAAAGGTTGTAGTTTGTGTTCCAGCCTATAGGTGGCGCCATTGACTCTTTGCTGAACTCTGATAGGCGGAAAAATAAACTTCAGAAATGCAAGATGGCGCTGCCCAGAGCAGGTTGGGAGAACGCGTTGCTATAGACACCTTTGTTTGTTTCAATTGTGCACAAACTGTCTATTTACAAAAATCGTATCAAATATATAATCCTATATATGCAATATACAGATATTCAATAGATGTTGTGTGAACTGCTTACTGTGATTGAATAACGTAACCATAAACTAAATGTCCCAATCTAATCTCTCATCTGCTCTTCTGTAGGAAGGTCTGCCATCGTCGTATCCTTTCATTATCACCAATTGTACATTTACATCTCAAAGTGGGAAATCGTCAATCTAACATAAATAGCTTTCACTGACATGACATCGAAGTCAGTAGTAGCAACAGCTCAAACAGCTCCTTAACTCCATGGCAAGCTCTCCTCAGTCCCCTTCCAACTGCTGCTGTATTTGTCTGCCATCTACTTTGTCTTCTACTTCCTGTGCACCCTCTGCATGATCATCTACAAGAGTGAGTACCGGGAGCTTTCATGAATCCAGAGTCAGACAAATGACCTGACAGACGACGTGGGTTTGTCCATCAGGTCAGGTCCTCAGCTACCCTGAGGATCGGCTCGCCTGCGACCTGGGGCTGCTGCTGCTGATGGCTGCCCTGGAGGCCCTCCGTCTTTTCCTGGGTGAGTTAACACCTCCACCGGGTGCGCGTGCAGCACTGGTCGATGAGTCCCTCCTGCCTGCTTTTGTCGCAGGCGGCCACTTCCACAGAAAGCTAGACCCCTGCTGTTTCTGATTGTCTCCCTGTGGAGGAAAAGGAAATGCTGTCAAGTGAACTCCACACACATATACAGTATAAAGGTTATATATATATTTTATTATATATACATTTTTTTAAAGAACAATAATAATTGTATAATGATCATTTCTAATAATAGTAATAATAACATTTATGAATAACCAATTGTCATTTTATCACACATATAGTATGTTTCTTCACATAAACCTTTAAACATACACATATTGCATTCCTCTCGAAATAGTCATCACCTCTCTCTCAATTCATTTATTCAACAATAAATGAATTGAAAGATTACAATAAATTCAATGGCAAATATTGCAAATTAAACTAATTATTTCCTATAGGTTTACTTGTATTTTGTGCTAAAATTCAAAGTATCACATCTGTATTTACAATACAGCTTGATTCTGCATCTCTATTTAAAGCTCATTAGTCCACGTCAATGTTTACTGTTGCTATGGCAACAAGAGACTGCTAACGTTAGCAGCTGTTAGCTAGCTTAGCCAAATCATCTGAATAATAACCCATAATATCACAATTCGGCATATTTAAACAAAATCAACCACAAGTACCAACAGTCACAGCCCTTCAACTCTGGGCTAATATGTTGTCACAAGTATGCAGTTAATTAGGTCACATCACATTCAATGTAAAAACGTTTTCTACTTTGTTTTGGTCATGTCTCAAAATGTAGCCTAGCTAGCCCCAGACTAACGTTACTTAGCATATATGCCTCCACTCGCTCGTCTCCCGGCGCAACAAATAGGTCTGTCAATTTTGAACATTTAACTTCCATCTCCAGAGGCTTAAGTCGCAGTTTTTCAGTGCCACCCGGGCGTTTTCATTTCCGTCCCGGCTCCTGCGACTCCGGCCCATGCCATGAGGTCCCGCCCACCCTGGGTTGTGTTGTGATTGACAGCACTGTCTGGGCTCTCTGAGCCTGTCAGCCCATGATTGATTGACAATGACAAACATAGACCAATAATATGCGTCGATGCTGGCAACACACTGCTAGCTCTTTGTAGCCCATTGGCCGGCCCAATTGGAGGGAATTTAGAGAGAGAGGAAAAAAGAAAACATAGCGGACCGGCCCACCGGTACGATGCCCGGTATGCCAGATGGCCAGTCCACCCCTGCTTGTATCTTACCTCCCATCCTGACCCCCACCACCACCACAGGGGCCTCGGGGAACCTGAAGGAGAGGGAGGGCCCCGTGGTGGGGAGCCTGGTCCTCAGCGGGACCACCATGCTGCTCTCCGTCTACTTCCTGGCCTGGCAGTCCTACGTGCTGCGGGCCGACCTCGTCCTCAATGCCATCCTGCTGGGGGTCTACGGCCTCGGCGGGGTCCTGGCCTTCGTTACGGTCGCCCGGTTCACAAGGTCAGCCATGTCTAATTCACCCAAGCTCTATCACCTACAACCTCGCTCTCTTTCTCTCTGTCTCTCTCTATCTCTCGCTCTCTCTCTTCCTCGCTCTATCATCCACAACCTCGCTCTCTCTCTCTCTGTCTCTCTGTCTCTCTTCCTCGCTCTACCATCTACAACCTCTCTCTCTCTCTCTCTCTCTCTCTCTCTCTCTCTGTCTCTGTCTCTCTCTCTGTCTCTCTCTCTGTCTCTCTTCCTCGCTTTACCATCTACAACCTCTCTCTCTCTCTCTCTCTCTCTCTCTCTCTCTCTCTCTCTCTCTCTCTCTCTATCATCTACCACCTCGCTCACTCTCTCTCTCTCTCTCTCTCTCTCTATCATCTACCACCTCGCTCACTCTCTCTCTCTTCCTCGCTCTCTCTCTATTCCTTGCTTTCTCACTCTCTCTCTCGCTCTCTCTCTGACTTCTATTATGTATCAGGGTGAGCGTGGGAGACCACATTCTGGACCCTCATCTTGAGTCATTAACATCACAACCAGGGAAATGTAATGAAAATATAACATGAATATCTCTCATCGTCATATTCATCTAAAGTTGAATTTACATTTGTAACTTGGTAAAAAACGTCCTAGATTATCAGCATGATTAATTCATATTGATTGACAAGATATTTCCAGGAGACTACAACTCATAGGTTTGTTTTGAACAGGCGGATTGCTTCAAGCTCTTGCTTTGTCTGCCCTCTTTCCTTTATTGATGATATAAGCCTGGTTCTCCAGGACCTGTCTGAATTATTGATTTGCACGTCTTTCATCAAAGTGTTACTGTATACCAGGTCTGATGCTGTCGCATTCTCAGATTTTCCCCGCAGCGCGCCGATCTCGGAAAAACGATGTTCTTTACATCCGAGAACAACCCACATTATTCATAATTATAATAGTTTGTGAAATGAGAGAATAACACCATAATATAGTCACAGTATTGTTGACAAAATATTTATGGTCCCTGTGCTTGTGGATCTTGAGTCAGCTTTAACTAAAGCATCATGCTCATGGCCCATGAGAATGAATAAAGCTGACTGTGATTTCCTTTGTCTTAAGTATCAACTCATAAGAAGATCTCTGGGCAACAAGTGACAGAGCTGGAGCTCTAAACCCCACCAGACCAGAACTACGTTCCTTCTGTTGTTTAGTATCACATCGCTTTCTTTGGGAGGGGGTTTGGTAATGGATTCTGTTTTAACTTATATCAGGTGATCTTGAATGGGTATTTTTTTTGTACATGTGCATTTTGGTGCATTTTTGTATAGTTTTCATAATTATAGAGCAATATAATATTGCTTTATCAGGGAATTTTATTCTGCATTTTTATTATCTCTGTAAATAATTTTACCTTTATAATAGTTTATATATTTTTCTATTATTGTTTGTTGTCTAACCTATATCGTATTTTGTGGTAATTTACTGAAAATGTATAAACGACCTGCCTCTTTATTTGTTTTACCTCTAGAGGGCGGAAGTTATCTCTTCTAAATGTCCTTTTAATTGTATAACTGAAATATAACGACTGATTATCTTTTGTGTTTCCCTAATCATTACAAATGAAACTGCATTATCCATGTTCCAACGTGGTCCTTATCTTTCTTATCTTATCGTATCTTCTTATCTGATTACGGTGCATATGTATATGTATATAGAGTATCTTTATTTATTTATTTGTATTTTTTATTTTTTTCAGTACTTATTATTCAATACTTGCATTATTGTTTATTGTTTGTGTGTTAAGATTGTGCACAATACGAATACCAAGACAAATTCTTAATATGTTTAAATGTATTTGGCAATAAACCTTTTCTGATTCTGATTCTGATAATTATTATATTTAATTATTTTATCCTACACTTCAGATAGTTATAGGGTAACACTATTATGGCACGGTTACGTCTAGTTAAAACTGCATTTATAGCATTGTATGGTTTATCAACATGAGTTTTAACCATTTTTCTCCCATCTCGCATTCTTCAAACAGGCTTTTTTTTTGCAGTCAGTTAATAATCAAACCCTCTTCCAAGGTGGCCATGGCGACCAGATTCAACACATTGCATTTCTCATCGCATCATGCGTGCGGTGCTTGAGCAACAACAGAGCAGCCGGCCTGCAAGGGAGCGTACAAAAGAGACCAGGGCCCAGTCTGCCCCACATTCGTAAATGTTTTTATATAACTGCAACCTAACGCGCCACCCTCTCCCCTTTCCACTGCAATGAATAGTACCATTCATCAAAATAAATGAGCGGGGCTACTATGTATCTCTTGAAATGTAATGAAATATTCTGGTGTTCTTGTATACTGGTTCACTACCTGGACAAGGAGCGGCCAGTTACCCGCTGGTGACACTGAAGCCTGGGCAATGTTCCATACATGTTGACCCTCTGTCATCCAAGTGGCCTGGACTACTTCTCTAGTCCCCGACTTCATGCCCAAAAGTAACCTTACTACATTACAGGCTTACAGAATGCGAAACGGTCATTATACAATATAATAATTTGTGGAATACCTTTGCACTTATCTGATATTGTTTATGGCTATTGCGTGCTATCCGTGCTCTAAACAAAGTGCGTAAACCGTCTCAGACCTGCTCCTGGGTATATTTGGAGTAAAGACCCCATGGGTCTTAAATACGACACAACTCTAACACTCAATACAATACAATACAACACATTTGTCTGATTGCAGGAAAACTGGTTTGTAAATGTTCTGGCGCAGCCGCCCAGGATCCGCCCCCTCCAGGTAGAGTTACCTGCAGTCACCAGTCACTCCAGTACACCTCCTCAAACCTACCTGAACCACTGGTCTGCTTACTACGGCCGGGACGTGCAGCGAGCCTACATTTGCATGTATATTGTTTTGTAATATTTACAAACAAACCACAACTTCCGAAAGATTTTCTGTATAAGTAAACGTCCACGCCACATCAAGCGCGATGGACGGTCTCCTGATTGGCTGGACCCCGATGGCAGACTGATGCATCTGGCTGTTCTTCGTCCTCGCTTATTCCCCTGAGCATCCCAGACAGAACCTAAACACTCAAGGCTCTTACTAAAGGTAAATTGTTTAATTGTCTTTAAATGTATCTGCATTTATCACCTCACGACTTATATTCAAGGTTGTTGTTTTTTAAGAAGTGAATTGCGAGTGGCCGACACAGAGTTAACAGTTTTACTTTTACCAAAAAAATAGTTTTACATTAGAAACCCAGATCCTAAAGAAGAATCTGAAACAAACGCTTTGGAGCACCAACAATAACAACGTTAGAGTGTCGATTCAACGCTATTCTGTGGTTTGAAACAGAACTTGGTCCTGCGAATGCGGTGTACAATCGTTATAAACTAATTGATAGTTATCCATGTGAAATCTGATCTGGTGTTTGGCGCTGGCTTCAGGCCATGGTCTGCTGAATAAAATAATCTCACATTGTATAGGCTACACTTCATACCTCAGGAAGGATAGATCTCACAATATCAACCAACATGTATTGAAGAGTCAAACGAAAGTTTGTCTTGGTCAATTAATAATCAGATAGCTCATATCTCTTCCAAAAGGGTCATAGGCCCAAGTTCATCTGGGCTTGTATTGCAGTCTCTGATTGGACCTCTTTACACATTACATAAGACATAGGCTATATGTGCATAAACTACTAAACTCTTTACCAAGCAACATTATGGAAATGTTATCTGAAAACCTGTCTAATTTAAAACACTAGTTAGACCATGAGCATATTCATACAAACACAGCTAGCTACTGGCTTAAGTTCAAGTAATCAATCTCACCATCTGCGATTTAATGTCTGATCAATGGGTTATTATGGAGGATTGGTGGTTCAGTCTTGCGTATAATGGTCACTGATTGGTCTCCACTCTAGCTTTCATTTAATGTGAAATATCTCTGAATATAAATGCATGGTTAATACCACACCTGTTTGATTCCAGATTTAAAAACAGGAATTTAATTTTCCTTAAAGTTGCAGGTGCAAAGATGCAGATATGAATAATGAAGTAGGCCCATTGTTAGTGTGCAGGGCTATACTTTGACCGGCACCTGTCAAACATCACCAGATACTAAAGGGACCAGGTCACTTCCCTATCTTCATTCCATTTCAGCCAGTCAACACACAGATGTTTTTCGATTGAAGTCGGAACAAAAGCATCCTATCTAATGACGTAAACCAACCTGAACACTGTATTGGTCCATCACACCATGCAGTGAACATACAGTGTTTCCACAAAACCCACAGACAGTGATGTGTGGTATTGGACAGGGTATGGACTGTGATCATCGATGGTGGACAGACAGCCTGGGCCCTGGGTGGGGGAGGTGTGCACAGAGAGTGCTAGCCGGGTGAGGGCTTAACAACACATGACACCCCGCTCTGCACTGCACTGACTTCACCTCCTTCCTGGAGGCTGGCAGGGGGCCAGGGCTGGCTACAATGGCCCCACGAGGAGATGACCAGGGAGATAAAGACAGAAAGAGGAAGTCAACCTTTTGTACAGAGTGGCTGTATTCTCGCTCACTATCCCATGTCTCTGTCTCACTGGCCCCTTTTGTTTTCTAGTGAAGTGTCTCTGGGGAGCCCGATGTTAGTATTAGATTC
This sequence comes from Gadus chalcogrammus, assembly GCF_026213295.1. NCBI lineage: Eukaryota > Metazoa > Chordata > Actinopteri > Gadiformes > Gadidae > Gadus > Gadus chalcogrammus. The sequence continues at coordinate 22,553,035 of NC_079420.1, forward strand.
AGACTCAGGGTTAGCAAACAAAAACAACAACAACAGCTAGTTTTGACCCCATGAGCGGGCATATCAACTCCCTTCGATGTGCGCTTTTGCCCCGTTACCTGCAGGAGATTATCCACGGATACTATGGAAGAAGGCTTATCAACTTCATAATCTGCTAAGAGATAAACCCTTATGACAGGTGCTTGTTTATGTCCTGCTAACAGTCGAAGGTATTGTTTGTTATGCAACACAGTCTTGTCAAAGTATTTCCATTGTTCTTAAAAACAAGGGAAACACAAGCTCTTCAGTGTGAAGCAGTTTTGCTAGTTGATTCATCTTCATGGTGGAATATAAATTGAAACGTTTGAGCTTTTGTCGGTCGCGCGGATTGGCCGTTTGGAATGCTAACAATTGACCCTAAACCCCGCCCTCCTCTTACCACCATAAATAATACAATGTGCTGACGCTCCCTAAAGAGATGCATGCTTAAACACAGAAGTCCCCTGAAGTAAACACAACCCTGGAGGAAGTCCATGTCCACATGGAGGAAGAGTCATAATTAAAAGTAAAACAGGGGCCGTAAGAAGTATCCTTTTCCAGTCATTGGTAGAGCTGCTGAACATACACACATTGAGGTAATGTGTTTGTATTCCTGAGCAGACAAACTTAGCTCTCAAACACACTGCTATTATCTATTAAACATGAACATTCTACATGTCTCACAACATGTCTCAAACACAGGACCAACGTGGCTGTAAAGTCACTCTCTGCTATGTTTGGGCCTTCCCTCTAGTCTATATTATGTAAATTTAAGGCAAGGCCTTGTTAAGTATTTATTTTCTTAAGTTTTCCTTTAAAAGAACAGTTGTTTGGTCAGGGCAGGGCTAATTTTGTTAAATGGCATCTATGTAGCGGCAGGCCTCAGCTCTCATTACGCCGGCAGATCGGCCTGCTGCCTGCCATTGTCCCCCAGCGGTCTGGCTGCTAGGCCCCGCACCTGCTGCCCAGCCTGTAGACACGCTTTATTCACATCTACGGGTGGCTACTGCTCAGTGATATTGTACAAATATCGGTCTGCAAGTGTATCTATCTAGATGATCTCTATCTATCTACCTATCTAGATGATCTCTATGTATCTATGTATCTATCTATGTATCTATGTATCTATGTATCTATGTATCTATCTATGTATCTATGTATCTATCTATGTATCTATGTATCTATGTATCTATGTATCTATGTATCTATCTATGTATCTATGTATCTATGTATCTATGTATCTATCTATGTATCTATGTATCTATCTATGTATCTATGTATCTATGTATCTATCTATGTATCTATCTATCTATCTATCTATGTATCTATGTATCTATGTATCTATCTATCTATCTATCTATCTATCTATCTATCTATCTATCTATCTATCTATCTATCTATCTATCTATCTATCTATCTATCTATCTATCTATCTGTCTGTCTGTCTGTCTGTCTGTCTGTCTGTCTGTCTGTCTGTCTGTCTGTCTGTCTGTCTGTCTGTCTGTCTGTCTGTCTGTCTGTCTGTCTGTCTGTCTGTCTGTCTGTCTGTCTGTCTGTCTGTCTGTCTGTCTGTCTGTCTGTCTGTCTGTCTGTCTGTCTGTCTGTCTGTCTGTCTGTCTGTCTGTCTGTCTGTCTGTCTGTCTGTCTGTCTGTCTGTCTGTCTATCTATCTATCTATCTATAATAATAATAATACTAATAATTTAATTTAGAGGCGTCTTTCAAGACACCCAAGGTCACCGATCTATCTATCTATCCTCCCTCTATATATATATATATTTGTCTGTGTGTCTGAACAGCCTTTAAAATATTTTGAAAATAATAATATTTTAAAGGAAATAATACTCTCATTCTCTCGCTCTTCTAGGTGGATGTCTTAAACCATGAGTTTACATGGATCTCAGAGACAGGCCAAGTGAGTTCATCCACAAACACATCCCACTCACACATGAGTTCTGTCCACCATGTTACATATTTTTCTTCCCTCCGTTAGTGGACAGCCTTATCCAGAGGTACTTCCATAGGGAGCAGGGGCGTACAAGAATCGCTAACCTAGTATGTGGGGAGGGACTGTGGGTCAGGGACCTCGGGCATAGAGCCCCTCTGTGGAGGAATGTTTGTTCAGTTTGGGTCCCTGGCACCAGTCAATATTTCTCATGTCCCACGCCCCTCTCTCCCCCCCATCTCTCTCTCTCTCTCTCTCTCTCTCTCTCTCTCTCTCTCTCTCTCTCTCTCTCTCTCTCTCTCTCTCTCTCTCACTGACCCTCTCTTTCCCTCTTTCTCACTCCTCTCCCTCCCTCTCTTCTCTCTCTCTCTCTCTCTCTCTCTCTCTCTCTCTCTCTCTCTCTCTCTCTCTCTCTCTCTCTCTCTCTCTCTCTCTCTCTCTCTCTCTCTGTGTGTGTCTATCTCTCTCACTCGCTATAAATCTCTCTCTGTCTGTATGTGTGTGTCTCTCTCTCTCTCTCTCTCTCTCTCTCTCTCTCTCTCTCTCTCTCTCTCTCTCTCTCTCTCTCTCTCTCTCTCTCTCTCTCTCTCTCTTTCTGACCCTCTATGTACCGCTTTCTCTCTCCCTCTACCTCCCTCCCCCATTCTCTCGCCCTCTCTCTCCCCCTCTCCCCCTCGCTCCCTCACCTTCTCTCCCTCTCACCCTCTCTCTCTATTTCTTTCTCTCTCACCCTCTCTTGCTCAACCCCCCCCCGCCCCTCGCCCCTCTCTCTCCATGTTCCCTTCTGACTGGTCCATATGCTTGGGCTCTCAGGCTTAATCTGATCCGGTGGTGGCCGGTCTGCACGTGTACATCGCTCCTGTCTTTATCTATGGGCTGTTTATGACTAAGTGACATTAAGGGCTGAGACTTGAAACCAAAGGAGGAGGACAAAATGAAGGGCAGAATGCGTAACTCTGCTTCTCTCGACCACAGCGGGGTGGCCCGGTCGGACAGCAAGATCAGCGCCAAGGCCCTCTACGGTAAGAGATGCGTGTACACCTTCTAAACAAGTGGTCTGGGGCCGTCACAAAGGGACCATTCATTTTTAAGGGACCATTCATTTTTAAGTAATCCATGATTAGTTCTTCCTCTACTATTACCCGGGGTTCTTTAAGTGCGTGACAGCGGTGTCGTCGTACCTGTAAATCAATCTGTGTGTCTCGCCGTGGCCGTGAGTGAAAGGTGTTTCGACGCTGATTGTCACGTATGTAAAAGAGCACGCAGGCCGCTTACCCGGTCACTGTCGCTCTGCCGTGTGTGTTTGAGAACGCTCCAACTGTAGAGCCAGTCTAACTCCATTGTAATTGAGAACAATGATAACAGTAGCCAATTTGCCTGGCAAATCACCCTGGCAGGAAACCAGGCACTGCCGTCGCACCACAGTAGGCTTATCTGTTGCCCCGGATCCCCTCCTGGAAAAACAGCCCTGCTAGCATAGCCTGACTACTGCGCAGTGACAAGATGGGGCCAACGTCCTGCTAATGCACACTGACGGACAAGACACAATCCCTGTTGACACCTCTGCGTCATGCCCCCGGCGTGATTGGCTGTGCTATGCCCAGTGCAATACTGAGGCTGTGATTGGGAATGGGTGCAATGGGTTGGCGTTGACTTTGACTGTGCTCAAGCATATAAGGGTGTGTCTGACTATGTGTGTCTACATCTACCGTGTAATTGGCCTTCTTATCATCCTGAATGTTGTATGGGCTTATATATGTTATAAGTAAATAGAATCCCCCATTACCACAGGCTTCATAGCTATTCACCGCTCACTATCACGGTTACAAAGGCTCACGTTAATAACCGCCTTAAGGTTATTTGATTTGCAGCAGCGGCTAATTGTGTTACGGATTGGGTGTGTGTTTGTGTGGCAGAAATATGCCATGAAACATTGATAGAAAGATGGAGAGAGAGCATGAGAGAGAGAGAGAGAGAGAGAGAGAGAGAGAGAGAGAGAGAGAGAGAGAGAGAGAGAGAGAGAGAGAGAGAGAGAGAGAGAGAGAGAGAGAGCAGGGTGTGTCTGTGTTTAATGCGCGGTAGGAACAGGGTGGGGATCCCCATGTCTCACAGGTGAATAAAAGAGGCATTGAAAAGCAGAAAGCGAGGGGGGCGGGGCCTGTTTCTGCCTCTCCCCACTTCCTGTCCTGTCTGGTTTACTCATTCACTACTACACCCAGCCACACACATTCTTTACACGGCATTAAAAGTCGCAGATCCAGAAACCAAACCTCACTCCAAAGTCTTTCCAGACTGCAACGACAGACAGAAATATTCAAAATATTTTGATGACATATTTGAATGGGGTGTATTTGTTTACATTATTGTGTTAATTGTATAGTGAAAAAACGTTACCAATGTTCAAAAGCAACCAATTTCTTTAAACACTATGCACTTGTTTGCGTTAGTGCTTGTGTGCTTGTGTGCTTGTGTGCTTGTGTGCGTGTGTGCATTTTTTTGTGTGGTTCTGCGGGTTTTTGTTTTTGTTTTGGGCGCCTGCATGCGGTGTGTGTCTGATGACGTCGGGTTGTTTTTTAGTCTTTGAGGCAGATGGTCTCTGTTACCTTTTCACAGCGTGGCGACTAGGTAGCAGTGTGTCTCTCCTCGCTGTATGAGTGCACTGTCCCCTACGTCCCTGTCAGAGGGGGGGGGGACTGATGCTGGGCTGGTGGCTGTTGCTGCTCAATATTATGTAAGCAGGCTGATGAATCACATGAAATCATCATCCAAAGTCACGCTCTCATTCAGCCGGACTGTCGTCTGTTGTTGCTGTAATGCAACATAGTATGCAAATCCCTTTGAAAAATTTTATAACTTTGTTTATCATTGCTAGTGCCAGGATCGGGCTGAGAATAGAAGGGGTGTAACAGACCAGATATATCCTTATGACCTCCAGTCAGGAACAATTTCCTAAAAAACAACATATAGATGGATAGAACGATAGATAGATAACAACTTTATGCATGCTATATACTTAATATTCAATCATGAAGACTACCCATCAGTTATTAAGCATGTTCTGCCTACAGTATATCCTAGTGAGAACTCGGATTCACACAATGTGTCACTGGTTGCAAAATGTGTTCTGGGCATGCCTCAGGGGACATATGGTCAGATCGGCACGGACACAGTGGCATACCTCCGCACCATACAGCGCTGGAGTTATCATCAAAGACATGTTGGGGATGGTTATGAATAATCCTTTGCCTCACATCATAAAATGATAAAAATGGGTCATCATAAAAATGCTAAAACATATATTATTTGTTTTGCTGTTGTAATCTTTGGTTACCCGCTTGTGACTCATGCCATAGCTTGTTTCATTACATCACTCTCAGTATAGGGTGCTACCTTTGCCCTGCTGAATATATATGATCATAATTATTATACAATTAGCCATCATTGTACTACAGAACTGAATGGTTGTTATGGTGTGGTACTGGTCTTTCCAGGGTCAGGGGTGTATGGTGTGGTACTGGTCCAGGTCAGGGGTGTATGGTGTGGTACCGGTCCAGGGTCAGGGAACGGCTCAGGGCGTTATTGAACCCTGTCCGGTTTGGTTGTGATCCGGGGCCGTGAATAGAGCTGCAGACCTGCCAGACAGCCGTGTGTAGGGCTGGCCGATGGCTCCGCAGAGCCCTGAGGATCTGCCCATCTGCCTACTAAGTGGTTCTCATTGCGAGCTGTTGCAGCGTTGTGAATTGATTGACATAAGTGTCAATCATTAATAAGGCATGGGGGCGGCTCGGTTAACAAGACGCCGGCCCGCTTGTATTTCAGATGGCGCTTGTCAAGCAGGGAAGGACTGGACATACAGGAAGTGATGTGGGACCAGGAGAGTAGGCATGTTAGGCGGTAGACGTCAGGAGCGAGGTGTGACACTGGTTACGTGGATGCCTGTTGTTGTTTTTCCATGAAGTCATAGGACGTGCATGGTGAGATGAATAGGGGTGTATTGGACCATGTTTAAATCGGACAGAATTTGGAAACATCACTGGATGGAATGTGGAGCCTGTGGGCACACTGTGGTCAGACGCTATGCAAACAGAAACCCTTTGTTTTACATCCAGCATGAAGCACACAAGTCTGCATGGAATCAGGGTGGGACAAGAGATATTTAATATGAGGCTTGGCAGCATATATAGACTAGAGAGACCAGCCCTTATTTACAAATCCCTCTTTATTCGAGTTGTTACCTGCAGACTGTTGATTTGGAAAATAACCAACATTAAGCAACATATTTACATGTAACCCTTGCTAGCAACCTTCTGAAATGGCGTACATTTTCAGTAAAGTAAGGCAGTAGATGTGATCATTGTCAGCTTCATTGCTACTAAAGCACTCCAGTTGTCCTAGTTGATTTGATTGCCTTATCAGATTTGGCTGCCTTCATAATTTATGATCAATGAAGTATGTAACACGCGTATTCAATGATATTCATGCCATAGGTTTCCGGCTGTAAATCAGTGCCAGAGATCTTTGGCCCGGGGTAAATGTCTGAATTCCATGTGTTATCTTCAATCCGGCCAGAGCTGCACTGTGAGGTGAAAAGTTATTATTGAAAATTATGAATATTGAAAATAATCTATATTCACATTATATTGTGTGACGGGAACCGTCACACAAAATACTGCTTCTACTGTATGGTATAGTACTGTATAGTAATGTATAGTAACAGAAATATGATTTCAATGAAAAACATTACTTAACGTGCCATTGTATATAGCTTGGGAGGTATTGAACAGTTATTAATTGCCAGGTGTGGGTTACAGTATTCTTTTCATGGATCCCATAAACTTGAATTGATTTTCCATTTCCTTATTGCTGACCCTTTAAGTGTCAGCAGCTTGTTGCGTTTATCAGAATGATTGTGTCAGCACTGCCGGCAACAAGTGCTATTCAGGTCAGAGGTACTGCTGGCATCTCACTCTGAATATACAGGGACACACAGGGTCGTATTGAATGTCATTGTTTCCAACCCACAGAACAGCGGAAGAAATACTCCAACTCCAATGTGATCATGCAGGAGACGTCGCAGTATCACGTTGAGGTAAGCGCTACCTACGGCCTCTCGTGGTGTTCTTTGTTCTGAGGTTAAAGTATTCAAATACCTACCGAATGTACCATACTTAGGCTCCATCTTTGGTTAATTGACAAAGGGATTAAGGCATGATCTCAGTTCTTCCTTAAAATGTCCAGAGCCACGTATCTATTTTTATTTTGGACCTAATATTCAAAAGCAACTGTTTTGCAGTTTGTTTTTTCGATGTTGTGAATAACCATGGTCACTTGACGGTGCATTGTGTTGAATTTAGTGGCATTGGACAGAGAGGGGGTGAAGAGCTCGGTGTCGGGGGCGAGGAGGTCTCAGGGTGGTGGGCTCTGGGTTGGGGGAGGCGTGCCAGTGCCAGGGTTATCAGTCAGTTACGGGATGCCACTCAGTCCTACACAGTGAACCTTTAATCATTAACCTTTAGTTCTTCTAGCTCCACATGATACCTACCTTTGCGTGAGAGGTCACTACCTGTCATACTTGGCTGTGATTTCTGTGTCCAATATTTTACAACCAAGGAGTGTCTTAACACATACTGGAAATAGACAAATGTTATGATCATAAATTGTTCAGAAATGTAATTGAATTGAATTGCTTATGCTTATGTGGTTATATGCTCCAATTAAAATGACGGTCAGTGTCAATACAATGACGTTTTTTAAAGGTACAATATGACACATTGACACTAAGCATTTAAAATGGCTACTTAAGTCCAAACATATTGGGAAAGTTGTCTGCGCCTGCCCCCTCCCCTCAAAGCAAATCATACAGTGTAATTTGATCCGCTAATGTTTATTTTTGCATTTTATTTATTGTTTGCAAGGTATAAACCAGCTCAAGCTCTTGAAATGTCTGGGCTCTTTAGCTGTCTTGTGTTCAAATTAAACTCAATGATTAACCTCTGTTACAGCACGTCTCTGATCACAGGGCTTTTTAGAAAGTGGATGAGGCTTCTCAGGTCTGGTTGAATCCAGTTCAATCTCCGTGGATCCAGTATGTTTGCTTGCTTCCATGGCTGCAGCACCCTCTGTTTGTGTGCCTATTGATTATATCTGACAACCCGGGTTATTTAGAGAATAGTGAACCATAACACACAGGCCACAACAAAAAGAATCAACCCTACTCGTTATTTCACAGGAGGAGAAACTGGCTCTAGCATTGTTGTCGGAGAAGCCAGTATTGTGTAATATTCCTTAATCTCTGATGTGGTGGTCATTTATGATTTAGTACAGTTCATCTGGTACTTACAGCCCTTTTAAGAACCCCATTTCCAACCTTTGCCTCGGGTTCCTCTCTGTTAGTAACAACGTAGCACTTTCCCCTCAGCATCTCTCCACCTTTGTGATGGACAAGTCGGAGTCCATCGCCACCGTGGACGACGCCATCAAGAAGCTGGTCCTCCTGGACTCCAAGGACAAGATCTGGACCCAGGAGATGCTGCTTCAGGTCACAGACAAAGCGGTGCGGCTGCTGGACTGTGACACACAGGTACTGCTCCTCAAACCTTCACACTCGTCTTCCTCTGCATTTTCTCTTTTGATCTCTTTGTTTCCCTCTCCCCCTCTCTTCTCTTCTCATCTCTACTGTTCCCCATTTCTGTTTTACGTTTCCTCTGTCTTCTCATCTATTTTCCTCTGACTTTATCTTATTCATTCCTTTCCTCCATCTCTTCTCCTCGCTTATTTTGTCCCTTCTGCTTCATTGTTCTCTGTCTCTTCTCTTTCTCTTCTCTCTTCTTCTGTTTTCCATCTCCTATTTTTCTCTGTCGTCTCTCCTACTTTTCTTGTTATTGTGCTGTGTCCTTGTAGTACTTATAGTAATAGAGAAATCAAACCGGTGTCGATTTTAATGTAACCTGGTTGTACCGTCTCATCACACTCGTCAGCACCTTGAACCCCTCCTTGTTTTAATGCTGTTTTGCTGCTTTGGGGACTTTGGAACCAGTGTGATCCTAGCTCCAGTCACTGGCACTGGATAAGACGCCCTGCTGGTTCCCTGGCTTGCCCCTCATGTTGACGTTGTGCGTTCTCCCTACGTCTGAAGGAGGAGCTGGAGAACTTCCCCCTACCCACAGTGCACCACTGTCAGCCTGTACTGAACCAGACCCGCTACCCGTCTGTGCTGCTACTGGTGTGTCAGGACAAGGACCAGCACAACCCCGACATCCACTTCTTCCACTGCGACGAGGTGGAGGTGTGTGTGTCGCCCTCCCGGCCAAACTCTCGGAAATCCTCAGCTCACATCACAGTTGCGCAAGTGTTGCAAATGTGAAGGTTACGCTGGTGGGGGAACTGGGCGTGTGTGTGAGCATGCATGCGTGCCTATGTGTGTAGTTTTATTGTTGCCTGATCTTATGATTGTGAGAGTAAGGTGTGTAAGGTGTATTTCTATTTTTTAACTACATTGCTGCTTTGAATATTTTTCCATAATTACTTTTATTAGGTTTTTATAATATTAGATTTATTTTAATACACCACTCTCTTATTTCCAAACTTTAGTCAGACATTAAGCAGCTAGAGATATAGCATAATGTATTACTGTACTGAACCGTCTGGACGCTACAGTTCATCATATCCATTTAGAGTGAAAACAACCAGCCGGTATTGAGTTTGGGTAAAATAAACACATATTCATAGTGAGGGGTGGAGAGGGTGGAACGCATGTGCAAACAGCAGCAAACGACAATAAGTCAACTATTACAAAACACGTCGATCCACTACACTGAGGAATATGTGCGCGTGCACGTCGCCTCAGGTCAATCCTCCAAAGTATGAATGCTGTGGTTCGGTATTAGGACTCGTACGGGTCTTAATATGTAAACACGCCAGTCAGCCATTGGTGTCTGTATCTGGTAAACCTGACTGGCGTGTTTACCTCAGAGACCTTGATATGGTGGTGACCACTCTGTGTCTAGAAGCACAAACGAGTCGGAACTACTTGTTAGCACTACAAACATGTTGTTCCTATGTCAGCGGGACAACCTCTATTGAAGAAATGTATTTGCATCCGTTTCTTTAATCATTATTCATAAATATTCCCCTGAATCAGTCAACATGAACATTAGATATTGCGTTCTGGTTCTGGTCAGTGGTGTTAGTGAAACGTATGTAAGCTTCAGTAGCTTCCAGTAGTTTGGTGCTATTATAACTTTTCTGATGATGCTATAATAATTATATTATTTTGTCCCTCCAGGCAGAGATGGTTCACGCAGACGTTGACAGCGCCATCGGGGACAACAAGCATGGCAAGAAAATGAGGCTGCAGACATTAAAGTGAGGACTTTACACTCTCACACACACATGCACAGACACACGTACGCACACAAACACGTACACACACAACAAACACACACACACACACACACACACACACACACACACACACACACACACACACACACACACACACACACACACACACACACACACACACACACACACACACACACACACACACACACACACACACAAAGTTTCATCCTTTATTTCCACAAATATAATCCACACATATTTTTCCAAAGTATCTTTCCAATGAGTCTGCCGAGTCTTCCTCTCGTGTGTTTAAAGTGGTTAACATGACCTCATTCTTCCAGGGTAAACCAGGAAAAAATGAAGCGTCAGAGAGAGACCATTCTCCCTCCCTCGGGCCCTAAGGGCCCGGCCCCCAGCGCCAAGGGACGAGTGGCCGCCACAAGCATGCAGAGTAAGAGTGCAACTACTACCACTACCAGTACTACCAGTACTCCTTAATACCAGTACTACAACTATTAATACAACTACTACAACTCCAGTACTACCAGTACTACGTTTACTACCAGTGCTACCACTACCACTTACTACCACTGCTACCAGTACTACCAGTACCACCATTACTACCAGTACTACCAGTTTACTACCACTACTCCCACCAATACTACTTTAACTACCACCATTTCCACTATAACTGCAATAACTACAACAACTCCTAGTCAGCGTATTAAACCTGCATCCTATCATCCAGAACCCACATCGTATTAAAATAAAACATGAGCTTGCAGATCCTTCTGGTTCCCAGGCTAACAATTACCACCACTACAACCACAACTACCATCACTACCACCACAGCTACTCCCAGCACTACTGCAACAAGTATTTATACTACTACTAGTACAAACACTAATTCCGATTAGTCACGTGTCTTATCATCACAAAGACTGTGTAAGGTTGCCTAACTGTACTGGCATCGTCCGTAGAGTGTCCGTTCACAGTGTCTGTGTTGTTCCCCTGGCGGTAGCTGCAGACCAGCGAGGCTCAGGCCACGAGTCTCATGAGAAGCTGGCCCAGCGTATAGAGAAGGACGTGGTGAGTTCTCCACCCGACCGCACACTGATACTGCTGCTGACCCCTGACCCCTAGCTCCTCCATCGTACCCCGCACCCTGGCTGGTCTTCACCTGTTCCCCAGGCTTTAGATCCACGGTCATAGAGCTCATTGTATCAAAGCCCTCTGCTCTGTTTCGCCCTTCATCTCTTGTCCTCGCTCACGTCGATTCAAAAGAGCGTTATTGGAAAACAAACATCAATCAGCAATGAAACAAAGGAAATGGAACAAAGTACTAAAGGAGCAGTAGAAAGGTACGAGATAACTATAAGGCCAGTAACAAACTGAGGTAATGGTCTCTCTCTCTCCCTCTCTCTCCCTTCCTCGGGCAGCAAATCCTTAACTGTGCCCTGGACGACATTGAGTTGCTGGTGGCGCGCTTGCAGAAGGCTGCGGAGGCCTTCTCCCAGCTCAACCAGCGCAACAAGAGTAAGAAGAATAAGAAGAAAGGACCAGCAGGTCTGTCTCCTTTTCTTCTTATGCGTGGCAAAGACCCCGCGGCAATATGCAAGCATATTGTCCAGCCGGTTATGGTTTGCTATGCCTTGGTGTGTCTCTCTCTCGTACCCTCTCTATCTCTATCTTTATCTCTATATCTATCTCTATCTCTATCTCTGCTTGATCTTGATCTCAAGCCAACTTTCGCTCTCTCTCTCTCTCTCTCTCTCTCTCTCTCTCTCTCTCTCTCTCTCTCTCTCTCAGTCACACTCACACTCACACTCACACTCTCTCTCTCTCTCGCTCTCTCTCTCAGTCACACTCACACTCACACTCTCTTAATTGCAGTCTCTATTTCTCTACCGTGTGTCATTCTCAGGGCCTCACCATCTAGTGTTGAATGTGTGGGTTGGTTAGTTGTTGTCATTTTTATGTCGAAGTCACAAGGCTATAAACGGAATCTGATCATCTTCAATAAACTAACCATAAACTAACCTAACCACAACTTCTTGAATATGAATGGATAAACACCAGCCTCTTCTAACGGAGGACTCTTAAGCTGTGTGTGTGTGTTCTTGTGTGTGCACGCCTGCATGTGTGTGTGTGTATGTGTGCTCATTGTTCCGGGCTTGTCTGTTTGCAGAGGGCATGCTGACCCTCAGGGCCAAGCCCCCCACTGAAGCTGACCTTGTTGATAGTCTACAGAAACTGAAGCTGGCGTTGAACCTCTTGGTAAGATATCACAGCAACCCAAGCCCACCAGGCAGCGCTGTCATTGGCTGGGCCAGGCCACTTAGTCTGTCTCTGTGTGTCTTCCCCCTGCAGGCCAAGCTGAAGAAGCACATCCAGAATCCCAGTGCGTCTGAACTGGTTCACTTCCTCTTCGGGCCGCTGGAGCTGGTAAGATAGCAACAATGATTTCCATAAAGGGTCAAATGTGCACTGATTTGCCAGCTGAGGCGAATGCGTTCCCTCGTTCCCTGTTTGCCTAGAAAGGTCCACAATGGCTGGGTACATCCATAATACCTATTGTAGAGCCGCCGTGTTGACTCAAAGGAGGCCCAGCCCGCAGGCCATTATCAACCCAGTGCAACCGGGGAATGGCCTGACGTACATTTAGCTATTCAGACGGCTCCATTAGCATTTACAGAATCAGATTCTTGAGGTTTTTAATTGATGTCCCGATGAATGTTCATGTTTTGTCTTGTGCTGGCACCGCACCACACCACACCTGCCTCCCTGTCCAGCCCTCCTCTGACAGGAGACATGTGGCTCTGAGATGGGTGCAGTCACAGTGACATAATGTTGGAGCACATTCACCAAGCGGTGGTATCATCCACGCCCAGATACTGCTGGATAGAGAGCAGGACGGGGCTGGGCCCTGATCCACTGTCATGAGGGACTTTTTTGGATTTTCCAAACTTCCCGGACACGCAGAATAATGGGAAAACTATTTCCAGTAGCAGTTTGGACAACCGGTTTCCGGTTAGTTAGTCCTGAGTTGATATCTGTGTTGCTTGTATTCTGTGGGAGTAGCCTTCAGGGTTTGTCATCATGAGTCAGTAAGAAGCATTGTTTATAATCAGCTCTCTGACAGCCTCCGTCTCCCCTGCTCTCTCTTCCTCTTCTGTCTATTAATGTGTATTCCTGTGTGTGTGTTTGTGTGTGTGTGTGTATGTGTGTGTGTGTGTGTGTGTGTGTGTGTGTGTGTGTGTGTGTGTGTGTGTGTGTGTGTGTGTGTGTGTGTGTGTGTGTGTGTGTGTATATGTTTGTGTGTGTGTGTGTATGTGTGTGTGTACATGTCTGCGTGTCTACATGTGTGTGTGTGTGTGTCTGCATGTGTGCGTTTGTGTGTGCGTGTGTTTGTGTGTGTGCGTGTCTGCGTGTATGCGTGTGTTGGTTGGTCCTCGCGGTGGGTGTCTGTGTGTGACAGGTGCTCCAGAGCTGTGGTAGTCCAGACCTGGCCCGCTCCATCATTGCGCCCCACTTGTGCCGGGACACAGTGGACTTCCTGCGGGGGAACCTCTCCCCTAAGGAGATGACCATCTTTGAGCTGCTGGGCGAGGGATGGACGAGGCCCAGGTACACGCTGACACACGCCCGCTGTCGTGAACAGGCTCTGAGCGCTCTGCAGCTCGGCTTATTAATGGCTTTCCATGCGTGGCCGATCAATGTCTATTTTCAAAGCAGATACAAACCTCAAAGCCAGCCTGGAGACGCTTCTTGCTAATCGATGGTGATGGCATCAATGCATTAATATTCATGCTTGTATTCCTTCATGAACAGCTGAGGGTCTCTCGGTTGCCACGCTCGGCCCATCTTCCTCTAAAGTTATGCCCAGTCCTCGTGTTCTAACACAGCTGGTTATGCGCTGGTGGTCATCGTCTTGTTGCCCCCCTCCCACTATAGAGCAGACTGGCCGAGGGACCAGTGTGCCCCCCCTTACTACCCCAAATTCCGGAATGGATGGGAACCCCCCGCGGAGCACTTCAAGGTGTCGCCATGGGAGACAGAGGGACCCACAGGGCCACCTATGTCTCCCACCCCCCCGGACTACAAGAAGCAGTCCTCTGGGGAGGTGAGCAGAAATGGATGCTGGCCGGTGTCGCAAGCTGTGGCCTACTCTGGCCAGTGTCTGGATGTATGTGTGCTAGCCAGTACGCTAGCTCTGGCCTTAGCTGGGGCCTTGCTATGGCCTTAGCTGTGGCCTAAGCTGTGGCCTTAGCCTCTGCCTCAGTGTGTGGATGTATGTATGTTAGCTGATGTCGCCAGCTAATGCGTCGATGTATGACTGTTTGTTGGTGATGGCTTCAGTGAGGAAATGAAGATGTGCACATAGGCCTGTATCTAAATCCTTTGTTCCCTTTTCTCTCTTTTCATAGTTTTACGGAACTCATTCGTCCAATTCATCAAATGGGTAATTCAGTTACATCTAAATATTCTATTACCATATGTGCCATCTGGGTTGAATAAAATCCGCTGCCTTTCTGCGTGATGATATGATAACAAACTGTCAGGATTTTAATGAGAGGAATATTCTGCCGCTGACAGGTCTTATAATGGGATGCCACCCACCCGCAGATACGCCAAGATCCGCTACCACTTCGTCGCTCGCAACGCCAATGAGCTGTCAGTGCTGCAGGACGAGGTGCTCGAGGTAAGGAAATATAAACCTTACAATGAAACCCGTTGGCTCTCAGTGTCCGAGACACCCCCTACATCTGGGGCTCAGGGCTGTAGGGTTTCTACAGCGTTGTATCGTAGCTCACCACTGGGATGTGTTGATACAGCCATCTCAATCAAGGTCTCCCAGTTCATTCGGGAGACACAGACACTTTGAATGCAAATGTGAATAATTTGCATACAATGAAAGGGAAACCATTTTGGGCACTGGTCCCGTTGTCAACACATGCAGTGTGATTTCTGCGTGTGATATTGTTAGTTTTATGTAACGTGTAAAAATGACCCGCAAGACACTGGAATTATTAGCTGAGAATACAGGCGAGTTGTACGTTTGAATATATTTTGATGGGTGATGATCCCCAACAACCATCACCATCACTTTGTGACCACATAGAGCTTTTTGTGGTCGTACTGGTTGCACTAAGAGCTTTCTTTTGAGGTAAGGGCAGCTTACTCAATTATCCAAGCAAGTATACACTGGAGAATCAAACACATGCAATAAGAGACATATGCACACAAGGCTTTGAGTAAACATGTAGGCCACGTCACAGAGCAGTGATGACACACATACAAGTGCGCTCGTCTGTATTGAACCTGAATTGAATCGTTGTGCATGCACCACAACATGTCTTCTGAACAGAGGTTGTGTCAAGCCTCCCCTGTTCAAAGGTACTCTGCATAGCCACCCCCTCCCACCCCTCCTGCTTATTGTCTGTTGTACGTCCTGGCACTTAATGTACGCATTTATTGTATCGTCGTCATACTTTGTTATCGTAATTAGTTGTGTAGCATCTTATCCTAGCTATCTTTGTTGTACACGGGGAATGGGTGAACGTATTGATTGTTAGTGCAAATCACTAACAATCGCTAGGTCAACCCAATCACCGACAGCAATATATTTTTGTTTCTCTTCCTTCTAACTAATGTACTTATTGTAAGTCGCTTTGGATAAAAGAGTGTTCTAAATGCCCTAAACGTAAATGTAAATGTTGTGGTTGTGAGAGTGATGACTCAAGTCAGTGCTCGTGTTCCAGGTGATAGAGGATGACAAGCAGTGGTGGAAGTTGCGGAACCGAAGTGGGCAGTCCGGCTACGTCCCCTACAACATCCTGGACGTGGTGAAGCTGGAGGACCCACAGGCCATGCAAGACACCTTCCAGGTGACCCCACACACTGACACACGCACCCTGCCTGTCATCAGCTAGAGCAACCCCACTCAGACAGTCTTCAGCTCCTGAATGTATAACAGGATACAATCGATGTGGACTACACAGGATATTAGTTTGAGTGCTGCTAAAATGATGAGAAATTAGAAATTATTTTTTATATGTCTGTGCCTCCATAATGCTACATGGTGGCTCATTAGTGCCCTCTACATGTGAATGTGTGTCTATGTGTGTGTTTGTGTGTCACTGTGTTTATTTTGTGTTCAGCCCGGTCAGGGCTACAGAGGGCCAGCCCCTACAAGTCCCATGGGCCCTGGGGGGGACAGTTTTGGCGTTGCGAGACACAAAGACAAGGGTAAGTCAGAACCTGAGGTGAAGGGTCATTTCGTACTCAAAGACACGAAACCCCTTAGTTCGGCGTCCGTCCAACACGGCCATCGCTGGTCAGACGCTGATCTGGGGCACTGGTTTCCACGGTGTCTGTCCAACGCAGCTCTGTTGGGTCTGCCACCAATGCTGTCTGTGTCTCGGCCTGTCTAGTGATATCGCACCAGATGGATGAGGTCAACGATGAGCTGCTGAAGAGAATCACCACAAACAAGAGCCAGCCGCCCGCCAGGAACTTCCGCGTGGAGCGCTCCGGCGGGAGCAGCATCCCGCTGACCTTCGACTCCAGCCCCCAGCAGGTCACCGCATGGCTCACCGCAAAGTTCAGCAAACCGTGAGTTGTTCCAACCGTCCCCGTGATCCCGGGGGAAGTTCCGGGTCCTGATCCGTGGAGTTGTCCCCGGCGATGACTGTGATGACAAGCAGCTTCGCATGAGCTGCTCCACATCGAGGGCGATGATCGTGTTCCATTTGGTCAAAGGAAACGCAGCGGAATAACCACTCGCTGTGATTTACCGTGGACACGTTCGTTAAAACATATTCATCCTCATGGAGCGACCGTTCCACATGAATCCATAAGGATAAATTATATGCTTCTATGTTATATTTAAGACAACATTATTATTGTCACTTGTCAGGGTCTGATATATGTGACATTGATAGGTACGCCAGCATTCAGTTCATGGCCGCCGGCAGGCAGAGAAAGGACTCCAGGCCTTGTGCTAAGCTAACATGCTATGGGACGGTGTGTGCGTGCAGGACGGTGGAGTGCCTGGGCATCCTGACCGGGGCGCAGCTGTTCTCCCTGAACAAGGAGGAGCTGAAGGCCGTGTGCGGGGACGAGGGAGCCCGGGTCTACAGTCAGATCACTGTGCAGAGGGCACAGCTGGAGGTCAGTGCACAAACACACACAGACACACACACACACACACACACACACGCACACACACACACACACACACACACACACACACACACACACACACACACACACACACACACACACACACACACACACACACACACACACACACACACACACACACACACACACAAGCACAGCGCTTCTGCTGTTCACAGACTCATGCAATTTGAATTTCTGCAATTTTATGCTATTTATTAGTAGTGGCTTGTCGTGAAAACTGAGCAGTGAGTATTGATTGTTGCATTATTAAATCTGTAAATTCTCTGTGTTATTATTGTGAGCGTTTTTTTTCACTCGTATCAAAAAGGAATCACAATGCTTGGGGGCATGGGACTAAACCATTTGTTAAACCATCACCATATTTATACTTCCTCCATTCCTTCATTTACTCTCACAAAGTGGCAGTCTTTTTAATTCCCATGTCATTTACTAACTGTGGCTGTCATTACATCACAGAAGAGCACTGGGGACTCAGAACTTGAGGAGATCATGAAGAGAAGACAGGAGAAGATTGGCTCCACCAGTGAGGACTGAACCCACCCACTTCACCAGTAGCCAATAACAGCCCTGCACGGCTGGTCATTGTTTCACCAGCCCAATCTATTCAGAGCTTACCATTTAAGCAAAACTATTTACATGTCTTCACAAAGACTCACCCTACAGTAGAATATACCGAATTGGTGTTGTACAAATTGTAATTGAATATTTATTTTGTATCACTGATAAATATAAGTTTTCAATTGTTTTCTTATGTTCTTGCCTTTTTCTTCCTACCTTATAAGCGTGTACTGTTGCTTGAAGAAGTGTGTGTTGTATAAAATAGAGAACACAACGCGATTGACTGTTGAATGTGTGTGTGTGTGTGCGTGTGTGTGTGTGTGTGTGCATGAAATTAATTAAATATATGTGGGCAAGAGTCATTTGCGCATACACAGAATAATAATTAGCAATGGTGTTTACTAAATAACATGTAATTATTAACCAATCATTGCATAACCAAAATTCCTGTGCCAGAATCTATTACATACCATACCATTCCAATATATTTTAATTGATCATTGCTTTCATGTGATTACTGTTTACAGACATAATTGTATAGCAAAACATGTTAAAGTTATGTGTCATTCTAGGTTGAAAGCAATATATTCATATGTCATGTGATATTTGCTACATTAGTGAAATAATTAGGGTGCATATCCTACTGGTAAATTTCTATTTTCCTTACATCTGTTTCTGAACCTTTCAGAATCAGGCATAACAGGGGCTCTTAAAGGCAAGTCGTTTTAGAAGGGAAATTGCATGTCTTGTGGGAGTTATCATTATGCTTTTTTTTGCAGCATGTGGGGCACTCATCATGAAATACTCAACACATAATGTAACATGAGCTTGATTCACTGAGAAAATGTAATTTTCTTTTCAAAACAAGTGTTAAATAGGTGTTGGTTCAAAAAGAGGTTAAGCCAAATAAAGAGGGCTGATGTAAATAGGAGGATAAAATGAGTTGAAAAAGAATATCTTAATAAAAATTAATAATGCTCAAGCATTCCATTCTTTGTGTATATGCACCTTTAATCCCATCTCTCTAATTGGCTCCATTTAGTAATGGTTTAATCACATCTATTATGTTTATACTAAATAATTTATTTTATTACCGTTGCTCCATTTATATTTAATAACGATTCATGATTCATATGGTGTCTGTTGCTGATAGCGTTACGATGACAACTCAGACAGAAACTGAGACAGAAACGGTCTTCTCTGCCTCCCCTTTCTGTTTGATGCTGGACACCACATAGCTCTGCTGAATGGTCCGAGGCTGAACGCACTTCAATGAGGACGGAGATAGGGAGAGGCTCTGCCATTGTCTCCAGTTAAAAGTAACTTCTTCAAAGAGCCTACCACAAGAAGGGAACCCATGTTCATTTGCTTGTGTTCAAAGTACAGTAAAGCACTCGAAACAGACAATGCACACATTGCTGTAGTATCTTGGCGTTGCTATGGAGCTCCTGAGATACACCTGGGGTCGGTATTCCGCTTGATGAGAACCATTTCAATCCTTCTCACTCAACACATCAATGAATCCCCTCCCTGGCGCTGGAAAAGAAACATGCTGCTGTCGAATGAATAAAAACTCTCGCTTATATGCTAAGTTTATGCAAAGTTAGTCACTCACGAAGGTGGAGATGAGATGGCCCTTGCTGGCTTAATGATAAGACAAATATGGAAATGATGTAAAGATCTCATAATCCTCGTCTAACAAGAGAAAGGCTCTCAGCCCAAGGGAAAAGCTGGGTTTAAAGGACTGAATCCAAACAAGCAAATTCATCTAATCTTTATATAATAGGCGCCTAATAAACAAACAATAGAGTAAATATAAAAGTTTGAAAAAGCTATAGGAAAAAGGGGAGTGTTCACTATTCAGTCAAAACTTTATTGATAAACTTATCGTCCATGATCGATTAGAAAAAAACATTCACTGTTTGAACAAGTAACAATAAATGCACAAAATGTTATTTAAAATCATTCTTGCACAGAACTGTAAGGCATCGTAGAATACCCAAGGAGCTCTAGCACATCGTTGGAAATCCTGCACATCAAAGTAAACCAGATTGACTATAAATACAATAGTAAGAATAGATTGTTCCTGCACTACACCGTATTACAAAGCCACACGTACATCATTTATCTCTTAGGTAGTGCATGACGTTTTTCTTTTTGGTAAATTTCAAACAGCATGGTTTCAATTTGTGTTGAATTCCTTGTTGTTCTCCTCACTTATGGAGATAAGCATCCATCCAGAGGTCTCCTGAGTTCTTAAGCGACCTAGAAACACACACACAGGGAACAAAACAACAAAGAGAATGAACATCAATCAAACTACATCATAAACAATATAAATAAGGAATATAAGTCAAAATACAACATGAGCAGTAAAATTAATGAATATTAAAAAAAAGAAAATACATCATGATAACCGTCTTAGATACGAGGACACTAAAGTCTTTCGTGTGATGGATTTGATCCATATCGATTATATTCTAGTAATTGAACTGCCTGACAACTCCCTCCCTCCACCTCTGGTCGCCCCTCCATTGTAAGGCTTTCATTCCCAGCATTCAACCCAGCGACCAGCCCTCGTGTTAAGATGACCCCGCCTACCGCACGACGTCGGCCACGCCCCGCCACAGCGTCTTCTCCTGGTACGGGATGCCGTGCTTCTCACACAGCGCTCGCACCAGCGGAGCCAGCACCTGGTAGTTGTGCCTCGGCATGGTGGGAAACAAGCTGCAGCCAGACATGGGGGAGGAGAGAACAGTAACCATGGTAACACGTCTCAGTTTCATCAGTGTTAGGAGACCAGTAGAGCAGTCTGCACAAACTCTCCCGACGATTGAGTGGGGAAGTGTGCAGACGGATTCAGTGTGGAGAAGCGATTAGTGGGCTGGATACCTCTGCTTCTATCTCTGTGTTCGTATAGCAAACAGAGCGAAGTTACAGTTATAGCTTGCAAAGCACATTGTGGTGTCACTTACTGGTGCTCGATTTGAAAGTTCAGATGTCCGCTGAACCAGTCGTTGAAGCAGGACTGTTCTATATTACAGGTGGCGCTCAGCTGAGGGGGGGGGGGGGGAGAGATTACCAACACAGCAGCAGCAGCAGGACTCTGAAGTACCCCCCCTCTGAGTGTGTTTGATGAGCTCCCTGTGCGTACCTGCATGCTGAGCCAGTCCTGCTGCTTCTCGTGGTCTATGTTCATCGGCAGATGATTCATCTGGGTCACCCACACGAACCAGTGGCTCTCCAGGAACCTGGCACACACAGGGAACAGAGCAAAGGCATGTCCAACGTCTGAATGGCATTCGGAGGGCCGAAACGGTGCGGTGTAAAGATGGATGACCTGACAAAGCTGATGAGGGCCACAGAGCCCAGCAGGCCGTAGAACGGAGCGTAGCAGCAGAAGTAGCGCAGGTAGTACGACATGGACCAGGCCAGGTCCTGCACGACAAGAGCACAGGCTTTTGGGCACGCATATATATGCTTACAAATGTAACTGCGCTAATGATTCATAACCATCAAAACTTATTTTATCTTTTGAATAGCATCATTGGATCACGCTACATGCTTTTTCAATACACAAACAATATAATGGCTAGGGTTTATTTGTGTCATAATACAGAGGAGTTAAAGAATGAATCTTGAAGTCATACCACCCAGTCCCGTCGAGAGAACATGGCCCGTAATATCTGGATGTGGAAATACACCGGGATGAGCAGTGGGGGTCCGACTGAAGGAGCCAAAGACATACTCATGAAGGATCACAAAGGCACCGACAGTTCAAATTGTTTCGGGCAATTCAACATGCTTTTTCTTTAAGTGGCAATTCAATGGATTTCAAATACTTCTAAGAAAATATAAAAAATGAATCAAAGAAAAAATACCTAAAAAGAAGTACTGGTGTTGGTGGTGATAGGGCATGTATTTAATCTTTTTAATGCCATACTGCAATGGAAAACAAACAGTCAGTTGAGTCGGAGCGCACCAGGGCCCAGATGAATTACATGGAACTGTGTCATAACCAGGTCACATGGCTTCCTGTGCTGGTCTTCCTCACCTCCACTGGCTGGATATCCCCAACCACAAAGACATGCAGCATGTTGACGTCAGGGTCCTTGCTGAAGACGTTGGGCTTGGCGTGGTGCTGGAAGTGTCTGTGGTTCCACCAGTTTCCAGAAGCACCCTAGGGAGACAGAACTCAGGACTTCAGTGTGCAATAGCCTCGAGGTGGACTGTGAGAACAGGATGGCGTTGATCATTGAGCGTCACAATCTCTTATGTGTGAGGAGGTACAGAGGGACATGACACCTTGAGGTGACCGATGATGAACTTGTGGAATATGTGATTCCAGCGGGAGAGCTTGAAGACAGACAGGTGACCAAAGTCGTGCTGCAGCCATCCAGCCTGGGCCTACAATAGGAAAATGATAAACAGTACATGAGACTTCATCCATTCAGAACATCAATGTGATTCATTCTTTTAAAGATCCATTTTTGCATTTTTATGCTTTATGGTAGAGTGAGATAGACAGGAAGATGGGAGAGAGAGGGAATTAAATGCAGCAAAGGAGCACGGGCAGGAATGGAACGCGGGTCGCTGCGATCAGAACTAGGCCTTAATGGTATATTCTTTCTTTGACCTAATAATTCCATCTATTCATTCGTTCATAAGTCACACAATAACCCTCTCCCTGTCACCTGAGCGACAGCCAGAATGAAGGAGCAGAGCAGCGTGGTCCTCCAGCCGGTCCCCAAGAGCCACACGCTCATCCAGGCCAGCAGCTCCAGCAGCAGGATGTGGCCCAGGTGGAGGCAGAAGAAGAGGGGCTGAGCCTGGAACAGGCCCAGGCCCTCCGCCCGGGTACGTAGTGCCTGGAAGTCCTCCACCACCGCTGCCTGCAGACCGGGCCGAGGGGGCCGGAGCAGGGAGGGAAAGGGACCATCACTACGGCGCATACTGTATTCAGTGACACTGCACATAAACAAATGCAGGCTGTCATACGATTAGGTTGTAATCATAAATGAAAAAGGAGAGAATATAAGTATAAATACATATATATAAATATATAATAAATATATGCAAACAAAGTGTTTGTTTATTCAAGGGGTAAGAATAAAGGGGTAATGAATCAAAGTAAGTAACTAAAAGCGTTCTATGGAAAACACTTGCAGCCTAATGAATAAAATCCCAGCATTGCATGGTTTGACTTACTCATTAGGAGGAGGTTCAGCCCATGTGCATGGTGCTATAATATATGGCTGCAAAAGAAACTGCCAAAGTGATTTGATGCTTCGTAAAGAAGAATATTCCAAAAGCGACACTAACATTCTTGTTGCGGTCCTGGCTGGGCTCGGTCACAGCCAGCTCTCCGATCAGCAACGGCTTCAGGAACTTCTGCACCAACTTCGGGTTGGGATGGAAAGCAAGAAAGGCCTCCTGCACGATAAAAAAAATAAAATCAAGACAGAACCGTCAACTTAAGTGACGTGTTATGTTAAGACCGATTCTGCGTGATGTACTAGATCTGAGGATCCCTTTCATTGAGACTGTACCGTGAGGCATGCTGAACAGGAGGACTTGTGTATTTGTTAGCAGTACCAGCGCTAGTGACGGTGGAGCTCATGGAAAAGCCCCAATTATAAAAAGCAGTGGTTACCGTGGCGTCCTCTCCGGCATAGTGGCTGATGACCCTGAGCCCCCCTGGGTGCCTTTTGGCCCACTGGGTGACGTTGTACACCTTCCTATTGATGACGAGCCACTGGTCGTTCCTATGGCAATGCTTCTGCACCTCGTCCCAGGTGTACACACTAGCAGCCCGCCCGCCGCAGGCACTCGTCTCCACCGGCTCTGTCAGCTGCCCTCCACCTCCCATCGCCGCTGAGCTGAGTGCTGCCTCTGACCCCAACCGATGACCGCTCGACTGGAAGGTAGGTGCCGAGTGCTGAGCTTACGTTTTCCACCTAGGTGCAACAACAGCAGGGTCAAGTTCGAGTCCGGAGAAGCAGCAGGACATGTTTATCGCGGTAGGTCCAGCCCTGGGCCCCTAGGAGACAGACATGTCTGTCTCTGTAGGTCCGCCCCGTAAGAGACAGAGATTTCTATCTATGTAGGTCCGGCCCCTAAAAGACTGACATTTATATCTCTGTAGGTCCGGCCCCTAAGAGACAGACATTTATAGCTCTGTAGGCCCGCCACTTGGCCCCTAGGAGACAGACATGTATATCTCTCTAGGTCTACCCCCTAGGAGACAGACATGTATATCTCTGTAGGTCCGGCCCTGAGCCACTAAGAAACAGACGTGTATCTCTGTAGGTCCTGCCCCGGGCCCATAAGAGACAGACATGTATACTCTGTAGGTCAGGCCCCGGGCCCCTAAGAGAGCACCAGGCTTCAAGAGGCGAGGACCAACTCTAACCTGTTGCTCGGCGCACGTTAACCAGACAAACGAGTGTAACTCTAGTAAGGTCAGAGACCACAGAAATGTCTTCGGGAATAATTGATGATGAAAAAAGAGAAGTGACATGGTTTGGCGTGGCATCTACGACCGTTTATGCCGGCATCGACACGTTGCATAAACATCCGATAATAACAGCTCGATTAAATGGACTATGCGTTTGTTACAATTACATCACCCATAATGTAATAGGGCCTATGTAATTATTGAATATCTTCATGTCCATTTCGCGTTCAAATGGCCTTCTAATTCTAGATCACTGGTCAGCGAGTAGACAGATGCAACAGTTAACGCAGACATCGCATGGGTTACTTACTTCAGAGAATAAAGGCAACGTGCGTCCACTGGAGTCCAGGAATCCTTCCTCTGCTGCAATCAGATCAGCACAATGACGCCCTTTTAGGCTCACCTTTCGCCGAGATCATTCCTAATAGTTCGCCTCCAATTGGATCTTCTGCCCTAACGCGTTCACTCGCAGATTCACCCACTCATTCACTCTAAATTCCGAGCGATCATTCGAGGGATGGTGGGCCAATCCGCGCGTATCCCGGACCAATCCGCGCGTATCCCCGACCGCTGGCATATTCGCAATTGGCTCAATGAAATCCATCCCAAAATGTGGCGTGCGTGTGGCGTGCGTTTCAGCAGAGTACAGTTGAACTGGAAATGCTGGTACATTGCATTTGCATTGGTAAGGCATACTAATTTGGCCAAAGTGACTTCAACAACGAGGATATAGCCAAATAGTGAAAGCATCAGTTGAGTCCATAACAATTAGTCTAAAAATACTGATGAATTAGGTCATATTCATCTGTATTTAAACTGCGTTCTTTCTTCACAATTTAGATCTAGAATATTGTTGGAAAATGTGTTGGAAAATGCAAGCAAAATCGTCTAAATTCACAATTGCATAACATTTTGCTCTACATTACATTTACATTCCACAAGTTGTGTGGATAAACCCAGACAGTCGTCTGCTGACGCGTCGTCTGAAGGTACACAGGGACACCAACAGATGGTGCTAGTGTCCTCTATTAAAAATACACCTTTCTCATCCTCGTTTGACCTCCAAAACCCAAATCTTTGGTGAAAGCAACCAAAATCCCGAGCAGATTTTGCTGAATTTGCTTATTCCAATTTAAATAATAGACCTACACATAGACATACAGTAGACGCAGGTTGGGCAATAACCGTCTCCCTAACCGCATGCATCATTAGCCAGCTGAATCACACAATGATTTAAATCGTCCCAAATTTGCTTAGGCAAAATGTATTTTGCCGAAGCAAACTGGAAGTGAGGTGATGAAACTTGAAGTGAAGTTATGTAGCCTACTGCATTGTCTGGTAGGGGGTCACTTGGGGGTCGTTCCGATTTAAAGTGAACGTTTGCAGATAAAGTGGGTTTTGATAGCGCACCGCATCAGACAGCAGTACCCTCCAGTTCCCATGCCTGTCCCACCGGATCCCAGCGGCGCCCCTCAGTGTGTCGGCCCCCCCGTGTCATGCGTTGTGACTCAGCTCGGCTGCGGAGTCGCACAACCCAGCAGCAGCCCGTCAGTCAGTCAACTTTTCTCATGGCCGCCAAACCCGAGAAAGAGAGCGACGATAACATGTGATGTGAGACAAATTCAACAGAAAATATGCAGCAATTTTATATAAGCGTCATCTGGAGTGCGACGCAACAAAGCTGATATTACAGCCTGTGCATGCCACCATCTCCAATACCTCATTCTGACATTTAATATGCACGCTCATTTGTTTCTCCTTTCTTTCATAATCAGGCAATCACGCGGGGACGCGCACACGGACACCGGAGACCACGTGATCCCCTTCCCATACTGGTTGCTAAGGGAGGCAGAGAGAGGGAGGCGAGTACGGTCGACCGTAAATCTCCCACCGATGGACGTGAAATGCAGAAGTGTGCAACCGTTGAACAGTTGGAGAAGTTGGCGCTACGTTTTCGCACGTCAATTTGACGTGCAGGTTTTTGACTTCGGGACGTCGGCGACGTGTCGAGAGGGAGCCGCTCTAACTTGAAGGATGTACTTTTGTTAAATGGTTCTCTGTGCTGCCGGCCAGGTCATCGAACTACGTAGACGCGGAGCGGTGTGGTCTCATTTGGTTCAGCGGACAGGAAGAGCACGCAAGCGGCCACGGGACTGTTGCCTCAGCAGACACATTTCTGCATGCATGCTCTCCTCTGTGCACACACATTTGGAATAACCTGCATCTGTCGAACTTTAAGGTTCAAGACCTCTCTGCTTCGCGCCGTGGGCACAATTGCACGCTGATCACATTTCATACAGTTCTCAAAAGTTGCAAAGGGTAAGGTGAAGGAATTGATTAAAAAAAAGGTTGTAACTGAAGCTCTATGATGCATTCTAGTAGGCCTAAGCTTAGGCTTAATTACAATTAAGCTGCACTTTATTGGATTCACCCAAAATCGCCAGCGAATTGAATCGTATTATTACCACTATTACTATTATTATTACTATTACTACTACTATTACTACTACTACTACCATTATTACTACTCGTTAGATTATCCAGTGGGTGAGTAACCATCACACTAGTGACTCCCCTCTCCCCTCACCCTATCTAACCAAATGTGAATTTAGACAGTTCAATGAAGAGGAAAAAGAGACCCATGACATGCACTGTCCCCAGCCTGGGAGCCCGCTGTGAGAGCGTGTAGAGTCAGGACCAACATGCTGCCCCTCGCTGCTGGTACTGTGAGTGGGATCCACCAGCAAACAAACACATCCCGCCTGAGGGCTGACCTGACACACACCATACCTCATCCCCTGACCCCGTCTCCACTCAGATAGGAGAGTCACCAAGGCACCGGTTATGGGCAGCTCTTCCAGCAAGGCAGAGGAGGAGGCGGAGGAGAAGGAGGAGGCGAAAGAGGAGGATGAGGAGACGGCAGAGGATATTGCAGAAAGGGCTGAAGCGAGGCACAGGAAGGAGGAGGAAGAGGAAGGGGAGCTGCCCCTAGGGGTCGACGATATGCTGGACAGCGGCGACCCCGTGCTGGACTTGTGCTACCGTAAATTCAAGAAGCTGCCCTGCCGGGTGTACACACTGATGCACCTGGAGAAGATCTACGCCTGCGGGAACCGCCTGAGGACCCTTCCGGAGCGCATCGCCAACCTGCAGGGCCTGCGCACCCTGGCGCTGGACTTCAACAAGATGGAGGACGTGCCCCCGGCCGTGTGCCAGCTGGTCAACCTCACCTGCCTCTACATGGGCAGCAACCGGCTGGTGTGCCTGCCGCCCGAGGTGCGCAACCTGCAGAAGCTGCGCTGCCTGTGGATCGAGAGCAACTACTTCCAGTACTTCCCCAAGCAGCTGTACGAGCTACCCCACCTGCGCTCGCTGCAGATCGGGGACAACCGCATGAAGAAGCTGCCCAGCGACCTGGTGCGCATGGAGTCCCTGAAGGGCCTGTGGGTGTACGGCAACCGCTTCGAGGAGTTCCCCAAGGTGCTGCTGCGCATGGAGGGCCTGGAGGTGCTGGACCTGGACAAGAACAAGATCTCCAACTTCCCCAGCCTGCGCCGTCTCCCCACCCTGCAGCTGCTCTCCTACGACCACAACCCCGTGGAGGGGCCTCCCCGGGTGGGCGAGGAGGTGACATTGGTGGGAGAGGGGGCGGCCGAGGCCATGCAGGAGCGGGAGGACAAGAAGGAGCGGCGGAGGAGGGCGAAGGAGGAGGCGGCGGAGCAGCTGGCGCTGGCGGAGGAGGAGGAGCGGGTCATCCACGGAATCCTGAAGAACAGCGGCGCCAGCCCCGGGCGTGTGGCGAACGAGGCCGACGGAGACGGGGACGCTGCCGCCGACGGAGAGGAGGCGCCGGAGGAAGAGGAGGAGGTGGAGGAGGAGGAGGAGGAGGAGGAGGAGAGCAGCCCGTCGGAGCGAGCGGGCATGGAGTACGACAGCACCGGGCTGGAGTACGACGAGGAGGGGGTGGAGTACGAGACGGAGGAGCTGATCTGCGAGGCGGAGGGTCTGGAGTACGAGGGGGACGCGCTGGAGTACGACAGGGGCCGGATGGACTATGAGTACGAGGAGCGGGAGGAGGTTGAGGGGACAGGGAGACAAAATGGAGGGCGCTAGGAGCGCCGCGGGCTCTGATGGCGAGCCATGAAGGAATGATGACACTGCTTTTTCGGCTGAGGCAAAAGTTGCATTGGGATTGTAGTAAAAAGCTTTTTAGTGTTGTGAATCGGATGGTGCTGCTAATGTGTAACTTATTAACTGACCTGTGAAAATGAGTGAACTGGACATTATGAAATAATGGACTGAAGCACTTTTAACATCTCCAATCATTTGCTAATTGACAAGTCAGCAGAGGCCTCAGGTGACGGTTCGATGTGTGCTCTCTGAGCACCCTGTGTGTGTTTGTGGATGCATCTTTTTAGTTTGTCTCTTCAAGGAAAGGATATAATTTACAAAACAACTGATACAATGTGATGGGGTTTTTCTATTCTACTGAGTGTGAATAATATAACTTTCTTATTAAATATTTATTGAGTTCACCAAGTCAGTGTCAATGTTGTTGTTATAATTATTATGCTTTTTTTTTTGTCATTTCCCGGTAGTTAGCGCTCTGTTCTGTATCGGGGGCCACAATAGCTCAAGCAGGATTAACGGAAATTGTACACACGTTGACCATGTTTATAAATGTATTGGAACATGAATTTGCAAAATATTTATGACACACTAACCAGCCCCCAAAGCCTTGTCAGTGTTGTGTATGCAGACGTGGGGCGTTCCGTGCCAAGAAGGACAGAGAGAGAGAGAGTGGGGGGACAGAGAGGACGATTTTTAGAGCAGCAGCCAAGCAACCTCACCATAAAAAGGCATGTGGAGGCCTAGCTCTGCAGAGGTCTTCACAGAGCATCCCAAATCAAAAGAAACTGATCAATGAGTTTGTATGATGTACTTTAGTTCATGTATCACAGCACCACATGACGCAAGAGCGCATTACAATTCTATTCTCATTCATCCCCCTTCTCTACTTATTCCACCCTAACTTGTTTACCCTACGCCGCGTCAAACTAAGTGTTGGCCCTCGGTGCCCAGGGTGTAACCCCATCGTCTTTCTCTCCACGTATCGCTTCTCACGTCTCATTTGGTGACTGAAATATTTATTTGGCAGTTGAAATATTTATGGGTGCACTCGTGCCGCAGTGTATCAGATCCTGTCGCTGTGAGTTTCTGCTCCCAGCCAAGGGACCTCAGACCAGCCTCCACGCAAAGCTCCTGTTTATATGATTAATACTTCATGATGTCCTAACTGTGATGTAAAATTATGTATCAGATCTGATAGGCCTATATGTATATATTTGTTTCCATACTGTAATACTATTTTTTTTAGAAGGCATTTTAGGATGATGAATGATTTCTAGCACTGTCACTACACATAATCGCAGTCAGCAAGTGTGAAGTCCACACGTCAACCTAGATGCGTGCGTTTGTCTGTCTGTCTGTCTGTCTGTCTGTCTGTCTGTCTGTCTGTCTGTCTGTCTGTCTGTCTGTCTGTCTGTGTGTGTGCGTGCGTGCGTGCGTGCGTGTGTACGTGTGTCATTGTGTGTTTACGTAGCTATTTCTGTACATCATGTCTAATAAGTCCTGCTGTGCTTTTACGAGTAGGCAGCATTGTAAAAAAGCGACACAGCGGCTATGGCTAGCTATTGGACTACGGCTCCTCGGGCCCCTCACCCCCGCCCCTGTCGCCTGTGTTCTGCCGCCGTGACTCGGTAGTAAAACACAGTGACAGATAACAGACGTACACGGGGACGGCAGGCGTCAGTGATTTAGTTATAATTATTTTAGCGGTGCGTTTACACTCGTTTCATTCTCTGTAGGTCACAGCGGTGTCTACTGTACCCGGGATCCATCAGCAGCTCTCTCTCTGTCTCTCTCTCTGTGTGTGTCTCTCTCTCTCTCTCTCTCTCTCTCTGTCTCTCTCTCTGTCTCTCTCTCTGTGTGTGTCTCTCTCTCTCTCTCTCTCTCTCTCTCTCTCTCTCTCTCTCTCTCTCTCTCTCTCTCTCTCTCTCTCTCTCCCTCTCTCTCTCTCTCTCTCTCTCTCTCTCTCTCTCTCTCTCTCTCTCTCTCTCTCTCTCTCTCTCATGGCTTTCTACATGCCTCGCTCTACCCATAACTTTACCACAAGAAACCATTTAAATATTGAATCAGACGCTGAATATTAAATCAGAGGCCTCGATTGCTGCAGAGGGAACAGAATGTGTTGTTTATTGTGTTTATTCAAATTAGTTGTAGGTTTCCATTGTTGTTAGATATATATTTTTTCTATAACAATGTACAGAGGGCCATGATTATGGGGGGTTCTGTCCACGGAGGGTCCACCTGTTGAAGAGCAACAGCAGGGGGTGCTGCAGGGTGGGTCTGAGTCAGGGGGCAGACGGCACCGTGCTTCATTGTGTTGACTGTTGACATAAGTTTTTAGGTCAGTGAACTCAGAAGGGCAAGGAATTCCAGAAGTTTCTGGGAGATGTCATAGGCTACTGTAATTAATACGTATAATTTCATGCAATTACATTTAAATAATCATATCACACTGTGTGTGTGTGAGTGTGTATGTGTGTGTGTGTGTGCGTGTGTGTGCGTGTGTGCGTGCGTGCGTGCGTGCGTGCGTGCGTGTGTGTGTGTGTGTGTGTGTGTGTGTGATCGTATTCCCTTCCCAGGCAAGACAAAAGGGACCTACTTTCTCCAGTAGCGGGTGATGAAGTGTGAGCGACCCAGAGGTCTATCCAGGATGGCTTGGTTTATCGGTTCGTTGAGGACAAACCCAGAGCTCTCCTACACAAAACACCAGTCCAATAAAGGATCTCAGCCACTGTATTTACAATGAAAAAAAGTGACAACAAACATATCAATCTTAACAATGAGGCATTGAGAGGAAATTAAATAGAGACGTTCAAAAGTATCTACATTATTGATATTTTAATAAAATAAATAATAGCATATGCACTAACATTTTTTCCTATGCAGCTCTGAGTGGGCATGTTCCTCCAGTCCCCGAGACAGCGCTCTAACGCAGCTCAGTAGGGGGATTGATGTTTTTTTTGCCGTGAGGTCATTATATCTGCTGATCGGCAACATGACCGGGCGGGGTCTCCCGCGTGAATCCCGTTTCCCGGGAATCTGCTCGGTTGGCTTCGCATTATTTCAGTGCCCTGAGACGAGAGAGCAGAGAGACGCGCAGGTAGTTCACAGGTTGTTACATGATGAGTAGATAATACAACAGGACTCGTCCCTTTAGAGACCAGGTTATAGCCAAGGTCACTTTGAAGATAAAGGTTCTAGTGTAGCCTAATAATCCATCCTCGTCGTATAGGCGTAGGCCTACACGTTCCCGTCTGATGGATTTGACCCTTTTGAAATAAACGGATACATCCTAAAAGAATACCTACAAAATAATAGAAACATTTAAAATCATAACGTTTATTCGATTTTACCACCGCATAACACGGTTCTACTTAAACCAAAGAAGACATAAATAATTATGATCCCAAAAGAAATACAATGACGTTTGAACGATTTAATAATACAGATTATAGGCCTAACATGAAATCCAAACTGAGCAACCACCGAACCATGCGGGCTGTTTTCGGTTGAAATGTGATGAGCTCAAGGTCCTCTCCCTCATGAGGGCGGTCTGGCCCCTGTGCCGTGCTATGACATGGCTCTGGGGGACTGGAGCAAAACGCAACGTTTCAAATGTCAAGTGTCATCCGTGGAACATGAAGCCAGAATCATCATCATTACTAGCAGTGTCGGCGCTAAGGGGGGGCATTTGGGGGCCGTGCCCCCCCTAGCGTTCATTAATGCCCCTCCTACCACAGGTCATTATTTTATTTATTTTCCCGATAATGACCGGCGTTCTATACATTATCCCTTACTTATTACACGGGCCTTCTCGATGCTGTGGAACGCTCCGTTCACTTGCATGGGTCCTTCACAACTTCGGGCCAAGTATGACCGCTGTCAAGGTAAACAAAGGATTTTTTTGCCTCTCATGATGTCTTTGGTATCACCCGAAAGGATTCCGTTTCCCAACTTGTCAACCCCAGAGTCTTCGGTTGCTTAGCAACGTCTTTGGCGGACTATTTCTCTGCCCTTACATAATAAATGTGCAAACTGTAACTTAAATAAAATAAAATAAATGAACGGGGAAATCACATCAATTTGGTTGTGCATGCATAGCAGGTTAGGCTTGGTTAATGCTCATTGGTTGCTGAGTAAACTTGTTACATTTGATTTAAAAATAACGTTGTTGAGCAGAGCTGCAGTGCGCAGCCGCAGAATCCTGGTATTAATCGAAAATTACAGTTGGTCCTCCTATCATAGACGAAAGTTTGCCTAACTAGCTAATTATCACCAAACATGGATTTACGAAAATGGCTTAGACCTCCTGCTCCTCCTCAGCCAGTAGCAGAAACTCCGGCCACCACCACTAGTACAGCCACGGTCTCTGAAAGCCGAGCTGGCCCTTCTGCTAACGCAAGCTCCGGGCAACCGCCAACGGATTTAGCCCGCGCAGCCATAGAGCAACGACGATCTACAAGCCCCCCAAGTCAGCAGACAGCGGTTTATGATCTCGGGACTGACAGGCCTGTCCAAACTGTGTTAAAACAGTATCCTGTAACTCTTTACAATGGTAAGGGGAGATGTTTTCCGGTTGTTAATTTATTCACTTCTTGAAGCCAGCCCTGGCTTTCCTGATGTTTTTTTGGAGGTTCATAAACTGTTGATGTGAATAAACTATTTATGACATAGCAGAGGTGGTTAAACTGCACTTATTTGCGTTTAGCATCCACGACAGCCCTCCCCCTTTTTTTGCGTTAACATATTTCACAAACGGCAGTGCCCCACCGCTGGCGACCCATGCCCCTCCAGTAGATCTGCTCTGGAGCCGACTCTGATTACTAGTTAGTGTTTTTGGTATTTTAAGCCACTATACTTGCAGTGAATTTACATATTAAAGCAGTATTTTACCCGATTAGCATCATTAGCTTATTGTCAGACACGTGAAGGGATGATTCTGCAAGGTCAAATAGTTATAGGCCTAATCCAAAATAAAATGACCTTCAGACCCTCTATAGAAAAAAACTAATTTAAACGTTTTTTGTTTAAAGAACATTCAGGCCAATTCCATTGTTTCAATGCAAGTGAAAGTGAACTGAGGTCAAAAATGGATTGTTTCATACCCAAGACGGGTAATTGAATATTGGCGGAAATTATTCAAAATATGCTTAATGGGTTAACTATTGCTTTAAGGAGCAGGTAAGGGCGGCCATCCGGCTCAAGAATGATTACAGGGAGTTTGTGGACATGGGGGAATGAACCCAGGACCTTAATGACGGAAATGAATCACCCTTGCCACTCCATATCCTGAAACTTACCATTTCCCCCTGGCATTTGAGCCGCAGAGCATCTGGTGTACTCTGTCTCCCTGCACATGCTCTTAAATAAAGAGAACTGACCATTAGAAACTGGTATTTATACGTTAAAACAGTTCTGTGTGGGAATGTTTTGGTGTAGGGTTATATAGTTGTGATGAACGCCCACCCGTGTCTTGGGCTCAGTGGTCAGCTGCCGGTAGCCACTCGCTCTGGGCCAGTGGTTGTCACGGAGATTCATGAAGAACCCCACTCTGTCCACCCACAAAGGATCGGTGAAGTTGCTTGTTTTGAGGTGTAAAACTATCCAATAATGGCAACCTGCAGAGTGAAGCAATACCTCATTGGAGCTTTTGCCGTATGTTTCTGCCTTCAGTTTCATCAGTAGACAGACATTTGTGGTTGGAGCTAGATCAGAAAATCTCAAACGTTAATTACTTTATTACTTTCATGTATTACACATGGTCAACAAAACCACTAGGACCGTACTCTGGTTCAGCCAGCGGACCTTGAATCCAGCCCTTCATTATTATTAACAAGCATCTGCTTAGGAGATCCCACATATCTAAAGCTCTACATACCACAATTCACTATTCCTTTTTAATGGGAAAAATACTTTTGGAAAAACACTGAGATTCAACCCAGCCTCCAGCGGGATAAACCATGCTCTCACCCAAGGGTGGGGTTGTCAACGTAGTCTGATTTGCCTCTCCAGGCATTCATTTCATTTTCTTTCATTTATTTCTTAAATAATTTGATGTAAAACGGGATGTGGATAATTACTCTACAGTTGAGATCAGCTTATGTATAAATTCATATTATTTTGCCATTTTATTTTTGTGACGATGTCACTTCCGGTTTAGTCACTTCCTCTGATGTCTCTTCCTGTTAGACTTACCTGTGTAGAAGGAATGGCAGACATGTGCATTGTCTGAATGTAATCTGCTAGCATCCACTTGGAAGCATCAAAGAGGCAATGCCGTACGTTTGTTTAATCGATAAAGGACATGTTAAAGATAATATATTATGGTGGATTTAGTTTAAAATGATGTTGATGTGTTTAAAAACCTTTTGGATAGCAATTGTGTGCAAGCTAAAAACAGTGCAATTGGCAATCAGAATGTCTACATGCAGTGTTGGACAGTTTATATTATCATTGACAACTATGTACAACGTGATGTTTAGTCATAAATGGACACACAATATTTTTGTATTTTTCTATTTGCAGTATTCACCGTCTGATAATGAGGAAGTGTGACAGTAAATGGTCAACCTTACTACAACTCTGTCTCAATTAGCTGCAGTTTAACTCAGTGGTTAGTCAGAGTTACAACACACTGCACGAGAACATTACAATGAAAAGGCATCATTGGATGTTTTGAAGTGGTCGCAATGGCAACCAGCAACCGGTTGCCTGTCGGTAGTATTAGGAGCATCAAAACACCAGCATCGTCAGTAAGCGCAGCTCACGCCTGGGCTGAAGCAGAAGCAGCAAAGGTGAGAGCTTCATATGCTAGCCAGGAGGCTAAGCTAAAATTGGAGCTGCTAGAGAAGCAGAGAGGGCCACTAGAGAAGCTCAAAATAAATTGGAAATTACAATAATAGACACAGAGTTGCAAGTGCCAACCCTTTGTAGAGAAGCTGATGCAGCTGTAACAGAGTAAATTATACAGCAGTAATATGTGTAACAGTCAAATATACAACAGTAATATGGAGTATTATAATTACACAAAATCTGTTTTAATAGTTATAACCTGACATGTCCGGCCTCCTGAGTCAATATGTGGAACTTTTGAGACACTCCCAACGTTCACTTTCTTGGGTCCTCCCTATAAATGTGTTTCACGCTTTTGCCTGTCCCCTTTTAATGTTGTACTCCTTGGGAGAGGTGAGCGACACTGTGGTCACAGAAATTTCCGTGTTTTAGCCTCTGTCATGGTTCCCGCGGGTCCTTAAAAAGTCTTAATTTTTCATAAATTGTCTTAAATTTAATGTAAATTTGCAGGTATTAAATTTTGCAGAGGGTTTTTTAAGACTAGGGGAAATTGTCGCACACAACAAATCACCTAGTGCGTCTTTTAATTACGGCATTTTCAGGAGTTTTACGTTACGTTAACGTTGACATCAGACATCAGTAGGCTAACTTGCTGGTGCTAATTTTAGCTAGTGACGGTTGACATTTCAGGATGGGACGGTGCAAATTCAATGAGAAATGGTTTGAGGAGGATAAGTTTCGGGGGTGGTTGGAGAAGGCAGGTGACTACGAGGCAAGGTGTCGTTTATCCCGAAAGGCATTCATACTAGGGACCATGGGAGCAAAAGCTCTTGAGTCCCACATGAGGTCGCAGAAATATATCCGATACTCCGTGGCAGCTTGCGGGACTACACCGATGCCCGTATTATTTGAAAGAAGTGGACTGAAAAGTTCAGCATCCGTGGCTAGTACTTCACATCAGACGGCGTTAACCGGCTTTGTGTCGCCACCAGAAACCCAGAAGGCGGAGGTATTGTGGGTTCTCCACACGGTGAGCAGGCATTCATTTAATTTTCTTACATTTATTTCTTAAATAACAGGCGATGCAGTCTGTGGTCGAAGACAGGAAATCTTTATCCGAAAAGGTGAAAATCAAGCGCACTAGTGAATATGTTCAATCCCAGATCGATCATAAGAATCGTTCCCCTTCCTCACCTTTACCCGTTGCTCCCCCAATCAATGCAGCTTCATGTCATGGCATCCACCTGTGGCAGATGATTCACAACTACAACCTGTCAGAGGGAAAATGCTGACAGGTAGCAACCATCTCCACCAGAATGACTTGACCCAACTAAAGCTGAGACAAAGGCTAAGGTTAGTAGAGCTAACCCCACCATGAACGCTCATGCTCCGTCATATACCCAGCGACATTCCCCTCAAACTGGCACACCCATTTCCACTTCAGGGGAGCCTTTGACACAGCTTTTGGCACGACGAGACCTTGTGACTTCAGGGCTGTACCAGTTTGATGACAAGCCTGAGAATTATTGTGCATGGTACTCCTCTTTCTTCAGTGCAGCCAGTGAAGTGAACCTCACAGCAACCCAACAGTTGGACCTCATGACCAAATGGCTTGGTAAATAATCGAGCAAACAGGTTCACAGTGGGTTCATAAATTTTATGATCTTGTCATGGCTGTCGTTGGATCAAGCTGGACAGAAGTTTTTAGTCCAGGCCAGTTGAGCGGCTCATGCTCAAAGATGTATCTCGCAAAGCTTTACCCTAAAGGTTCAAAGGACATGGCCATCAAAGCCTATGTAATCCTGATGACCAGAGCAATCGCTCATAGCAAGACCAGAGTTATTCGAGCTGTTCAGTGGGAAGAGCAAACCATTCCCGTACCACCTCAGAACTTGCTCTTGCATCATAGAAACATCCGGCAAGAGGGCAGAAGGATTGGAAATCGAGTCACTGGATGACACAGATCTCATTGAGTGTCATGAGATCCCGAATAATTGGACTGAGATTCTAACATCGAGCGCTGTTCTTCATCAGTCTAATCTCCATTAAATTGCACATCCCTGAACTGGACCCTGAGGCAGAAATAGTACTGCTGCTCGGAAGAGATGTTCTTAGGGCACACAAGGTAAGGCAGCAGGTCAACGGACCTCATAACTAGTGGTGCAACGGTTCATGGGTTTCCCGTGATCCGTACGGATCAATCATCACGGTTCGTTACGCAAGTGATCCGCGGATCGGCTGATTAAAAAAAAAAGTTGTGCGTTGACGTGATCAGCGCATGTTTAGAGGACAATTCCGATATTAACAACATCATCAAGTATCGTAGCGAAATACAGTTTCTATTGTGTTTTATTTGGCGTTCCGTAAATCCCATTGAAACGTAAAACGGAACCGGAACCGGACGTCTTTAGGTTTGGTTGTAGTATTTTCGCGTATCAACAGTAGGGCTAGAACCGAGCGAAAAGACTACAACCAACCCCCCTTGCAATGAGCATGAGTCTCCCAACCGAAATCAATGGATTTACAAAATGCCAAATAAAACACCATAGAAACTGTATTTCGCTACCAAACTAAAAAAAAGAAGATAAGGATGTCTGCATTGCCTTGGGAGAGTGTAGACTCTAAACTCCCCAGGCAATGCAGACATCCTGAATTGTAAATCCAGGGTTAGGGATTATTTACTATCCTATCCATGTTAAAAAGAAGAAGGAATAATGCCTCAAATTGCACATTTTTTAAATATTGACCATGCTTAAAGGAAGCAGGATTATTACCTAATTTTTCACTTTATTTTGTTTTTACAGAGTTAAAAGATTTTATTTAAAGTCACATTTGTCTTGTTATCTTTATTGTTGTTGTTGATCCGAAAATGATCCGACCCGTGACTCAAAAACCGTGACCCGATCCGAACCGTGAGCTTTGTGATCAGTTGCACCCCTACTCATAACACCCCCTTTTCCCAACGTCTGGATTTGGGTTCGGTAGTGGGAGAAGTGTGCTTGGGTTATGTACATAACCCAATCTTTCAACCCTGTACAAGCTTCATAAACGTCAAGGAGACACGCCAAAGCCTTAACAGGTCTGGTACAGCACCCGAGAGTGCTGCTGGGATATACAGTGTTCAACCGTACTGAGAACGACAACAAACCTGCTCCATCAGTGGAAGACACCATCTACATGAAGATAATGGACACAAATGTCTACAGAGACGACGCTAACAATTGGGTCGCCCCACTGCCCTTCAGAGAACTACGCCGGCCTTTACCAAATAACAAAGGGCAGGCGGTCAATCAGTTTGCATCCTTGCAACAAACTTTGAAAAGAAAACATTCAAACCAAGACAGCAAGTACAAAAGCTGGCATAAATGTAACTTACCTCGGACTCCAGACGAAATGAGCGGAGCGTCATTTCGACAAGTCCAGGCCCTTGCAAACCAGTTCTGGACTCACTGGAGTCGAGAATACCTACCCTATTTGCAGCAAAGACAGAAGTGGACAGTGCCCCGCAGAAACCTTCAGGTTGGAGATCTCGTTCTGCTCGCAACTACTGGCCTATGGCCAGAGTCAATGCCACGTTCCCCGGGAAAGATGGGCATGTAAGGAAGGTCGAAGTGAAAACAAATGACCAAGGCAATGTCAAAACCTTTCTCTTCAGTGTGTTGCCTCTCCAGGCATTCATTTAATTTCTTACATTTATTTCTTAAATAATTATATTTAAAACGGGATGTGGATAATTACTTTACAGTTGAAATTAGTTTATGTATAAATTCATATTATTTTGCCTTTTTAGTTTTGCGAATATGTCACTTCCGTTTAGTCACTTCCTGTGATGTATCTTTTCCTGTTAAGGCCGATTCTTACCTCCGGATCCGGACGAAAGTCGTCCGTCCGCCCCAAACGTTGCCGACCGGAACTACCCTTCGTACCTCCGTCTGGTTTCAGCGTTGTTATGGATGTTACGCAATAAACCCTCTAGAGGGCAGTGACTGTCGTTTCACAAATTAACGGCATCGACAATCGCAAACATGATATCTGTAGAGATGATTTTGTTTTGTGTCATCCAAAATCGGCAAAAAAAGAGTGCAAAAAGTGTAGGCCTGGGTTTGTATTGGGTTGCTTAGAGTTAGGGTCATTACTGATGTCACACAGAGGGGGCGGTGTTGAGGTGCTCATCACAGGTAAGTAGCAACAGCTGAGTGGACAGGCGACTGGGCGTTTTGAGACTGAGTGGAGAGTGCCTGGTTTCAGCAGGTGAGGGGGGTGAATGAAAGTAACGTGGACACACGTTGCTTGGCGACTTTGAGAAGAGAACCTTTTGGATTTTTATATACACAGTGAACTGAAAGAAGAATATAGAACGCGGGCTGGTCGCCTGCAGACTAGGTACCGGTGCGGCGGGACGCGGGGCTGTTCGCCTACGGTGGCCCTGGACCTGTGGTGAGTACCTCGCACCTAACCCCCTAGATAGGTTAGATCGCACTCACCCAGGGAAAGATTAGGAACAATACTGAAGTTAAGCGCACCACGTAGGGACAGACTTAGGTTACAGAAAGGCTACCAAGTTTAATAGCGAGCGCAGTGATGTATGGTTTACTAGTGACGTGCATGAACATGGCGGAACATCAACGTTTTACGAAAAAAAAAAAATCAACCATCATATCAGATACTTTACTATTGATTGACGTTGTAACCGTCTGTTGGCATCGACTTTGCTCAGTTTTAAACGTTGTGTACTGGTCAACCAGCTCTAGATAAGGGCAAGGGTAGCATTCCATACAGTGGCAATACAATGTGCTTCTCATAAATAAAAGCAAAAGGATATTAGGTGATAAGGCAAGCCCACACCGGACCGAAAATCGGCGTCAGTGAGAAAATAGGCGTCGTGGCATGAGTCTATTTGGTGTTGTCGCTCAAATCGGCCAAGTCAGCGTTAATTTCAGCCGACTCAACATGTGTAATCGGCCATTCGAGTCGGTCATTCTTTTACCATTCTGATTGGTGGAGGGCTAGCAGCTTGACTAGCGAATTAGTGACGCCCTGAAATGAGGATGGTAAACAGAATAAGTGCTAGAGCTGACAAGGCCAGTATCTCCGTATCGACATCATCCATCGTTATAGATTTTTCCGTTCAGCGAGTAATCACAACTACAGTACCTACAACCTCACTCTGCTGACAACAGTGACTGGTGATGACAGCGTGCTCTGTGTTTTGGTCTAGTTTAGACTTAATTTACCGACGCGAATCGGGCAGTTGGTCCGGTGTGTGGTTGCCCATAGGCTACAAGGAAATAAAGGTGTTCGAACTTGAAACTGATCCTACTAAGCTCTGTTTAGTTCAGACTTTTTTTATCGGACAAAAACACCCCTGCTGTGAAGAACTTTTAGATTCCCAACGTAGTGCACATGAACGGTCTCTGTTGGGAACACGCGTAAGCGTAAGCGTGAGCGTCATCACTGGTGAGCCTTCTCATCATCACCAGGACCAAGAACGCGCCTTTAGCTGTGTAGAAGGAATGGCAGACATGTGCATCGTCTGAATGTAATTTGCTAGCATCCACTTGGAAGCATCAAAGAGGCAATGCCGTAAGTTTGTTTAATTGATAAAGGACATGTTAAAGATAATATATTATGGTGGATTTAGTTAAAAATGATGTTGATGCGTTGTTTAAACAATTGTGTACAAGCTAAAAACAGTGCAATTGGCAATCAGAATGTCTACATGCAGTGTTAGACAGTTCATATTATTATTTACAGCTATGTATAACGTGATGGTTAGTCATAAATGGACACAATATTTTAGTATTTTTCTATTTGCAGTTTTCACCGTCTGTTAATAAGGAAGTGTGACAGTTAAATGGTGAACCTTACTTCGACTCTGTCTTCATTGGCTACGGTTCAACTCGGGGTTTAGTCAGAGTTACAACAGACTGCACGAGAACACTCGACTGAGTAGCCCCGCCCATTCTGCTGGCGATTTGAGTTCGCCCTGCAGAAGGCTCTGGAGAAAAGCAATACATTTCTTTCGGCTTCCGATACGTTTTTGTGGGTGCCAATCACCAAGCAGGCTTCTGCCCCTGGCGCACTATTGGCTGGTTTAACACAATGACGACAGGGAAGCGATGCCAAGCAGCCAATTGCGTACAGAGTCATTTGAACTAGGCCCATTGATCACGCCTCTTGTGCTGAAGAAAATTACGGCAGCTTCCCCAAACCAAAATGCAATCTACGATTGAGCTTGGTCTTGCAATAGCCAGGCTATGAGAACACTACATGGTCCAAACTGGGACTGTAGGACTCGGCTATCCCGATGCGGGCATTGTACCCGGAACCCTGGCGCTGCCCGCGACAAAGGGTAAGATTATCCCTGCTTGCGTGATTAAAACATGGTAAAATTAGTATAATGGATGAATTCTGACGCATCTAACGCGTACCGGTCGGAACCCACAATGGAGCTTTGTCTGGTGGTGATTATCCCCTGATGAACACAAAACCAAGAAGAGTGGTTGTGGTTCCCTCTTTCCGTAGGAGGTGCAGTAAACGCCCAGTGTGTCACCGGTCAGTCGTCCGTGTGTGTTGCTGTGGTGTGCCCCAGCGACATGAGGCCTGGCCATCAGGCTGCTGGGCTGTAGATGGGGTGGCGGTCGTAAAGCGAAGCTCTGCTGACAGCGCTGATGGATGGCCGACCCCGGGGGCTGCTGGGATGTGCTGTAACCACGACGTAAAGGACCAACAGTAATACACAGAGAGGGGGCTGCCTCCGTTGTTTCAGCGTTCGCATTCTTTTCGGCTGAGAGAGAATACATTTCTCAAACATTGAATACATTTCTCAAATATTTACCACAAAATAAACATTGTAAATGATTATGAACAATTGTGTATTCGATTATTTATTATTCAAACACAATTCTTCTGTAGTATTGAAGGCAGTTTAGTTTAGTTTATTTATTCGGATCCCC
Source organism: Gadus chalcogrammus (assembly GCF_026213295.1). Classification (NCBI taxonomy): domain Eukaryota; kingdom Metazoa; phylum Chordata; class Actinopteri; order Gadiformes; family Gadidae; genus Gadus; species Gadus chalcogrammus. The sequence continues at coordinate 22,595,437 of NC_079420.1, forward strand.
ATTAGCTGATGCCAAAGACACCAGCTACTCTTCCTGGGGTCCACACAAGAAAACAACGTACCAAACAACAGATAAAAAAAGGAAAAAGCATATAACAAAGAAGAAATCAACATACAAACAACAGATGAAAGAAAGGAAAAAGCATATAACAAAGAAGAAATCTACACAAAAACAACAGATGACAACAATAGAAAAAAAAAAAAAAGGATAAGTGAGTAGATAAATAAAAATTAGTAATACATACTAGTATCCAGTGCTAACAGCTATGAGGTGTTGCTTCACTTATTTTTTTAATCCAGCTTTGTTCTGGGTTTTTGAGATGTGATCTGGAAGGGAGTTCCATTCTACCATTAGCCCTGCATAATACTGTACGTTGTTTTGAGGTTTTTTTTATTGTTGGAATTGTGTAGTTACCACTGGTGGCATGTCTGGTGGGGTATGTGTGTACATTAGAGCTGAGTGTGAGCTGCCTAAACAAACAGTCAGGGTTTTTTTGTGTGTTAATTTTTTTAATAAAAGACAGAAGTGATGCTTTTAGCCTCTCATCAACTTTCAGCCAGAAGAGTCGGTCATGCATGTTTTTTACGTTTGTTCTTGATGTGCACTTAAGGGCAAGCCTAGCTGCTCTGTTTTGTACCCGTTGAAGCTTCCCTAGATTCGTTTTTGTGGTACCTGACCAGACTACCGAGCAATAATCTAATTGTGACAATACAAGGGTCTGCAGAACCTGTTTGGACAGATGAGGTGTTAAAAAAGAAGAGCACCTTTTAACCACAGATATGTTTCTACCCATCTTTAGCACCAGTAGATCTATATGTCTAGACCATGATAGAGTCTAAAGTTACACCCAGAAGCTTTGTTTCCTGTACTTGCTCAACAGCAACATTGTTCAGTACCAGGTTCAGCTGGGGTTTAGAGCTTAGTGAGTGCTTTGTCCCAAATACAATGCTCTTAGTCTTGGAAATGTTAAGGACCAGTTTGTTATCAGAGACCCATTTAAACACCATCTGCAACTCTTTGTTGAGTGCAGAGGTGATTTCTTTAACTGATGGCGCAGACATATATAGTGTTGAATCATCTGCATACATAGACATACAGGCTTTTTTACAAACAAGTGGGAGATCATTTGTAAAAATTGAGAAGAGCAATGGTCCTAATGAGGATCCCTGAGGAATTCCACATTGTAAATGTCTTGGGTTTGAGAGGCTTCCATTAAAGAAAACCTTTTGTTTCCTATTGGTTAGGTAACTTTCGATCCATGCTACGGCAGATGGAGTAAAGCTATAGCACTTGAGTTTTTTTAATAGCAAGTTATGATCAATTACATCAAAGGCGGCACTAAAATCCAGTAGCACTGCTCCTACAATATTTTGTTGATCAATTTCTTTTAGCCAATCATCTGTCATTTGCGTGAGCGCTGTGGAGGTTGAGTGTCCCTCCCTGTAAGCATGCTGGTAAATGCTTGTCAAGTTGTTAATTGAGAAGTAGCATTGTATCTGATCAAATACAATTTTTTCCAACAGTTTGCTCATAACAGGTAGTAAGCTGATTGGTCGACTGTTTGGGCCAGTAAAGGCAGCACGAGTGTTTTTCGGTAGTGGGATTACTTTAGCCTCTTTCCAGATTTGAGGGCACATATTACTGTCAAGACTCAGATTAAATATGTTGCATATTGGAGTGGCAATATGGTCCGCTACCATCCTCAGTAGCTTCCCATCCAGGTTATCAATACCAGGTGGTTTCTCATTATTGATAGACAATAGCAGTTTCTCCACTTCTTCTATAGTCACTTTACAAAATTCGAAAGAGCACTTCTTGGCATTCATTATTTTGTCTTGTATACATGAATACAGTGGCTCACAGTGTGGTGTTGGCATTTCCTGCCTGAGTTTACAAACTTTGTTAGTAAAATAATCGTTAAAATAATTGGCAATATCTACAGGTTTAGTTAAAAAAGTCCCTTCCACCTCAATGAAAGATGGAGTCGGGTTGCTCTTTCTGCCCATGATGTCATTTAGGGTGCTCCAGAGTTTCTTTCCATCATGTTTTATTTCATTAATCCTGGATTCATAAAATAATTTCTTCTTCTTTTTGTTCAATTTAGTGACATAGTTCCTAAGTTTACAATATACTTGCCAGTCAGATGTGCAGCCTGACCTTTTTGCCACTCCTTTTGCATCACCTCTCTGAGCCATGCATTCTTTTAATTCATCATCCACCCAGGGAGCCCTAACAGCTCTAACAGTTAGCTTTCTGACAGGTGCGTGTTTATCCATAACTGGAACTAACAGTTCAGTGAAAACACTAAGCGCAGTATCTGGGTCTCTCTGTTTACTGACATCAGACCAACAAATCTTTCTGACATCATCCACATATGAGTCAAGACAGAAACCCCTGTACGATCTTTTATATACAATACATTTTTGGCCCAGCCTTTGGAACTTTAGCCTTCCTAGATATGCCCACTAAATTATGATCACTGAAACCAATGGTGACAGATATGGCTTTTGAGCAGAGTTCAGCAGCATTGGTATAAATGTGATCAATGCATGTAGATGATACAGTTCCTGTCTTGTTAGTGAACACCCTGGTTGGTTAGTTAATAACCTGAACCAGATTGCAGGCACTGGTCATACTAAGAATTTTCTTTTTCAGAGGACAGCTTGATGCAAGAAAATTTATGTTTAGGTCTCCCAGGACATAGATTTCTCTTTTTTCATCGTACGCTCTATCAAACATTTCACACAGATTATCAAGATACTGACTGCTGGAGCTTGGTGGCCTATAACAGCATCCCAGTAATATAGGTTTTAGGTGGGGTAAATGAACCTGTAGCCATAGCATTTCAACATCACATGACATTAGATCATTTCTGAGCTTTACAGGGATGTGGCTTTGAATGTACATTGCAACTCCCCCTCCATATAGTATAGGCATATAGGCAGTCTCTAAACTTAGATGCTAAAGTCTGCAGTCTGTGAAGTCTCAACAGATTGGGCCTACCTGAAATCTGCAGATAGCAACTAAAGGCCCATTCACACCCTACGGTAAATACGGATACGGACTAGGGCCCGACCAATTCATCGGCCTGCCGATGTAATCGGCCGATTATAGCCTTTTTGAAAATAATCCACATCTGCCAAAAAGACGCTGATTACAACCGTTTTTTTTTTTGTTTTGTTTTTTTAAATGTTATTGCGCTTAGTATCCTGCAGATTGCGCTCCTACTCGCCTTGCTAACTAACAACTTTAGCTGGAGAAAAAAAGTGGAGATTGAATTTTACCGTACAACATGAAAGCACGCTCGCTCAGGCAGCTGCACGCTCACCTCACCAATGTACACAAGATGCGTTGTTTGAGCATGTTGTGCCTGTTTTTCTTTAGGTCCCAGGCCATGTTAATTTGTTATACTGTAGATTCTAACGGTGAGACCATGCTGCTCAGCACGCACGTGTTAGTCACTGCTCACGAGCGCAGCACATTGGGAGTTAGTTATTTATTTTACATTTTACATTACACTAATTTTTGACTGTAAATGTATTCTAAAGCACTCAAAGGTTCTGCATTCAATTCACATATTCGTCAAAAGTGTTTAAAGTATATTTAAGGTATCAAAAACTACGTTTTATATGCTTTTTTTTGTTGTTTTTTATCGGCCGATTAAATCGTAATCGTAATTTTTCTCTGAAAATAATCGGCATCGGCACTCAAAAATCAATATCGGACCTAATACGGACCGTTTCATCCGGTCCCGGAGGTGTTTCCTCCGTCATTGGGTCTGTCGCCTCTGAGCTTACGAATCCGGAGTGCTCCGGGAGAAACGGAGCAATACCACTGGAAATCGAGGCGGCAGTATAGAGTCAGAAGTCAGACCATTCGCGAAAATAGATAGAGTAGCATAATATCTGATATATATTGGTTTTATACTTATATTATACTATGTACCTGACCTTTTTATTTTATTGTTCCCCTGCTTTGGCAATGAATTGTAACTGGTCATTTAACAACATTTTGAGGAGATAATCTGCGGGTTGGTGAGGGGTGTCACATGCATCCGCCGCCTAGGCCTACACTTTTTGAACTTTATTTTGCGTATTTTCCGATGTCGCAAAGCAAAATCATCTCTACAGATATTCATGATTCATGTTTGCGATTGTCGATGCCGTTAATTTGTGAAACGACAGTCACTGCCCTCTAGAGGATTTATTGCGTAACATCCATAACAACGCTGAAACCAGACGGAGGTATGAAGGGTAGTTCCGGAGGCAACGTATGGGGCGACGGACGAACTTTGTCCGGATCCGGAGGTATGAATCGGCCTGGCCCATTCACATCCTACTGTAAATACGGATACGGACCGTTTCGTCCGGACCCGGAGGTGTTTCGTCCGTCAATGGGTCCGTCGCCTCTGAGCATACGAATCCGGAGTGCTCCGGGAGAGACGGAGCAATACCACTGGAAATCGAGGCGGCAGTATAGAGTCAAAAGTCAGACCATTCGCGAAAATAGAGTAGTATAATACCGTATATATATTGGTTTCATACTTATATTATGTTATATACCTGACCTTTTTATTTTATTGTTCCCCTGGTTTGGCAATGAGTTGTAACTGGTCATTTAACAATATTTTGAGGAGATAATCTGCGGGTTGGTGAGGGGTGTCACATGCCATCGCTGGACCTAAATCCAGCGATCTGATTGGTTCCCAACTGTTGTATAATGAGCGTATACATAACTGCTATGACGCCTGATCATTTTGTGAAAGTTTGCATATCACTCCGCGCCTGGAAGTAGAAACAGTTACAAAGTAAAACATATGTTGGATGATGGAGAGTGTGTAAATGTTGTTACTCCGGGAGTGAGTAAGGCGATGGAGAGACTAACGAAAGCTTAGGCACACGGCGAGTAAACTGCTCCATAGGATAAATTGCCGGCGAACCGCTCTATCGGAGCCTTCTCTCGGAGGGACGCTAAAGTGTGTTGCATAGCGACCGTCGATGCATAGCGGCAGCCAGGAGGGACTACTTTTTTGTATTCTTTAATTAAACGGCTATTTTGACTTTCTTGGTTTCTTTTTAAATGTAGTGTGTCTATGACTTTCGTTTCGCCATAATAGTAACCGTTGTATAAAAGCAATAGATCACTTCAGTGGCATGTGCTCATTATACCCCGACACTGCGCGTCGGGGCCGGACAACGCCCCTTAACAGTGGTATAATGAGCACATACCACAGCCTGGCGTGATCTATTGCTTAATTATAGTAGTATAAAAGTATAAAATGTTAAATACAATATATATATATCAGATATTATACTACTCTATCTATTTTTGCGAATGGTCTGACTTTTGACTCTATACTGCCGCCTCGATTTCCGGTGGTATTGCTCCGTTTCTCACGGAGCACTCCGGATTCGTAAGCTCAGAGGCGACGGACGGACCAGGCCCGGTTCTACGGGGGTGCATAAGCATGCATTGCACCCCCAAAAAAATGTTTTGCACCCTCAATTGAAAAAAAAAAAAAAAGATTTTTTTTTTATAAATATGATAAAAAATAATAAATACTTGCTCACAAAACAAATTGTAATGAAACCTGTGACAATTTCCATTAAATACCGTTGAGATATCAGAATCCAACATCACTCTGACTGTTCACCAAACTGACAAAATCACTCCGCATTTATGTATGGTGTTTTGTTTATATGTTCCTTGGCAACAGTCCGCTCAGTGGGGATCTATTTTTGTTGCCGGAAGCAATTTCATTCGTTTATATGATTAAATAAACAAACAAATCAAAATCTATTGTCAATTATTATTATTAACAGTACATTTTACTAGTATAACTGTTGTATAAAGCAATATCACACTCGAGGTCGCAATGTTGTCGCTCTATATCAGCGCTGCTGTGATTGGCCGCCGGCCGGCATCGTGTGCAAAATGCACGCACCCATATAGTATATCTATGGTGCGCACGGTAGTGACGTTGAACTTCAGTGGCGAAGTCACGCCCCTTCCGGTAGAGCTCATGGGACCTATGAGATCGAAAAATATGAATGGGTGTCAATGGAGAGAAAATAATTATTTTCTGGTCCCAGTCTTTATATGCCCTGGATTACACATATGTTGTTTGTGGATTTAAATGATCATTTTTCATGCAAAGAAATCAAAAAAAATTCGTGAAGAAGTTTGATAATTTTAGGTTTTATGTGAGGCCGCTTTGTGAACTACAGCTCTTCGCTGCTCTCGACGCATATGATATACGTCACCACACCCGCACTTGGAACTCGGCACAGAGATGGCGATCTCTCTGCTCCACTTCACCACTTTTTTTCAAGGCGAGGATAAAAGCATAGAAAGAGGTGAAAACCACTATAAGTCGGGGCATGTGGAGAGCTTTAGTTATGTGCCATCTCCTATGTGCCATCTCTGTGCCGAGTTCCAAGTGCGGGTGTGGTGATGTATATCATATGCGTAGAGAGCAGCAAAGAGCTGTAGTTCACAAAGCGGCCTCACATAAAACCAAACATTTTCAAACTTCTTCTCGAAATTTTTTAGTTTTCTTTGCATGAAAAATTATCATTTAAATCCACAAACAACATATGTGTAATCCAGGGCATATAAAGACTGGGACCAGAAAATAATTATTTTCTCTCCATTGACACCCATTCATATTTTTCGATCTCATAGGTCCCATGAGCTCTACCGGAAGGGGCGTGACTTCGCCACTCTATATCCGTTGGATATCCAATACATGTATTAAATGTATTATGTTCATAGGAACCCATATTTCTTTTTATTGCATTTATTTACAATCGTGTTAACTTTAAGAGTATTATACTGATTACTTTTTGTTCAAAGTTCAAAGTCTGAAAGTGTTCTTTCCTTGTTCAGCTAAAATCTGTTTTTATAAGTGGCAATGTACAATTATTTGTTATGTCAAATATCCTGCCACAATTTATAAAAAAATAATCGTTATTTTTGAATTGCAGTCACATGTTTTTTTTTTTGTGTAGAATTCTGTTCATTTTTACACCTCAAAAATCTCATATTCAAAGCTATCTAAGATATCAATAAGCTAATGTTGCAGCTGAAATGTTCTCCACATCAAAAGACATGATATGATACCATCTTTTAAGCACAGTAATTGTTTGTTGTCCCAACATGTCAGTAGAACTACGCATAAGTGCTTGTCTATGGTAGGAAAAGCCTGTGTGTAAAAAAGCGAATTCTGAACTGAAGCTGGGTAGCTGGTTTTAGTATAGTACTGGTGCACCCCCTGTAATCTCAGATGCACCCCAAGGCATTCTGTTCTGGAACCGGGCCTGGGACGGACCCATTGACGGACGAAACACATCCGGGACCGGACGAAATGGTCCGTATATGTATTTACCGTAGGGTGTGAATGGGCCTTAATTCCTCCAGATAACTCTCTCAGCAGCCGCGCGTTCGTATGAAATCAAGCCTGGTTGCTAGGAAATGCATGGCACCGCAACAATACGCGCCAGCATGTAGAGAATCTGCAGCTCTTCAAGGGACATTATATTCCACTCCTGTGTTATGTTTTTTAAATCACAATTATTCTTGAAGATTATTCATAATTAATCAAATTATTATAATTAACCACAACATGGACCATGTATCAAAACCAGTGGGGGGGACATTAGAAGCCATCTCTAAGATCTGCTGTAGTGCTAGCTTTCTTACATGTTTATCACAATGGCAATAGAGACTTAACTGGGTCACTGAAATACATTAGATGTAAAGACTGACCACTGGATGGCACTATGGAGCCACCGTTTACACAATTAAAGCAACCATTCAGCATCAAACACACAACATTGGAGTGTTAAATGACGTTGAAGGATGGTTTTAATATAAAATCAATCAAATGTTCACAATCCAATCTAAAGCATACATTTTTTTGAAGTTATTCATTGAAGGACTGTGAAATAAGGCTACTAGATAATACTATCTAGTAGCAGCCTACTACCATCACTTTAACAAAATATTGACAATAATTATTATTTATAATGGTGATAGTACTACATTTAGCTTAGGGTTATGACTATGTTGATTCACTGTATGTTGATTTCGGTGTTACTTGTTTAATACATTCAATATTTAATAAATAAGGACTCAAACATAGGCATAATCCCATCTGCACGGTCGGGATCAGATGTCCTGTTGGTCTGCGGTTCTGACCATATTGTCCATACATTCCGTTTGAAAAGCTCTGAGTGGTTGCTAAGCTGCTCTCAGTGTGTTTGAACTGGAGCCTATGTTTTGATTAAACACTGTTTCCTGCTTCCGGAGCTCCAGGCCTTGACACCGTCAAGCCCACAGATCCATCAGCACCATTCATGGTCCCGGGGACTTGGTTTTTTGTTCAGAGGATTGCAAGCGATGTTAAGCTAACATAGATAATTGTTAAATCGCCTCAGAGGAAATTACGCACCCGCCCTGTTTCTGTGTTTGAAAACAACACTGATTGTTTATTCATTTTATGCTTGGTAAAATGGCATTACATTTTTTTTTGTTTTTTTAGTCCATCTAGAATACCTGGGTGTGTTATGAAGTGTTATGAAGTAAGCCTACATTTTGTGTATGGAAATTGTGGCAATGCATATTTATAGTCGAACATATAAATATGCATTGTATACAATAATACAAAACGTACATAAGAATCGCTGCACATTGATTCACACCCAGCTTCTGTTCCAGTCTCATTCCCATGGTTTCACATACAGTTCCATTCCACACCTCTGTCACATCCTGTTGTGCTCTCTCTCTCTCTCTCTCTCTCTCTCTCTCTCTCTCTCTCTCTCTCTCTCTCTCTCTCTCTCTCTCTCTCTCTGGCACTTGAAGCTGCTCTCCACCAAGCGGCCGCCTCTGTTCAGAATGGTCTCTTTCATTTTTGTCTCCCTCGTCTCCTTGCCTGACATGTTGTAGTGCCAGGCCTGTTCATTATCTCCTCTCCACCCAAAAATAACCACAGGGAGAAAAGAAATCTGTGGATTATTGAGACCGACTTTCATTTCCTGCTTTCTTTGTCTCTCTCACAATGTGCAGATGATTGATATATTCAATTTTTTCTAATATTCATACAGCACTTTGTACATCGCAGATGCGTGCATGGGCCACGAGCTGCCTCGATTTTTTTGTTCATGAATTCCCATGTCTGCCGTGTAGACTTTCTAATAACAACGTGCCCCCTGGCGAGATTCCCCCCCCAAACCCAATAACCCAGCCACAGTGTAAAGCTCTAGTGCTGCACCTGAATTATAACCGCCAACCGCCAAGTATGTGCAGAAATTCCAGCCATTGTTTCCTTTCCCTTCTTCCTTTTTCGTCATTCGCATTTCGAATGTGGGGGGAAAAACTGCGAGGGAAAATGGTGGGTGCAGCCGTTCTAAAAATAGACGGAGGTGAGCATGCGACGGGGGTCTCCCGCGGAGAGACGCTCTGGGTTTGGCCTGCAGCCGTCTGTTGTAGTTGAGCGGAGGACAACACACCAGTCCCCAGTCTGCCGGAGGCTGGCCGCCGCCCTGTCCTCCGCAGGCCCGTGCTTGCTGCTCACCTGCTGTTTGTCTTCCACAGTTTCAGTGAGGAAGACCCAAGCAGGAGCCTGAAGCCTCCCTCTGTGTGTAGGAGGGTCCGCTGTATCCCAGTGTCCTCCGAGTGTCCTGGTCTGCCTTGGACCTGGCCCGCGGCGGCGTTAACCTCCATCACGTATTAACCCGGCTCTGAAAGGCTTCCTTTGTGTGGCAGATGTGGCGGACATGGTCCTCTGCCTCCCTTATGTTCCCCGAGACGTATCTATCCTTCTCTCTCTGCGACTCCTCCTGTGCTTAACAGGCATATATGCCACCTGACGGCTCCTAATAAATTGCCTTGTCATCTTTTCAATTTGGGCTTTCACTCAGCTTTTGCGTTAATCCCGCTAAGGAGCGAGGGGAGAGGGCCGGGGGGGACGTTACTCTGACAGGACTGGTGTACGCCACAGGTCTGGCTGAAGGCCTGTGACACACTGGAGATGGAACAGTGGGAGAGATTGAAGTGTAATTCAACAGGTTGCGTTGAAGATTTCCTTTCTTTTAGTGAAGACTGGATTATTGATGACATGGTTTGTATAATGGATGACAAGTCTGTGTACGCACAATCAAGTTGACTAATAAAGAGCTGTCCAGGCAGCGTGAAAGGATGCGTCTTAATCTTGCCGCTACATGAGGGATTCCCACTGTAATACTCAAGAGTGAATAATACGATAGCTGATGAATGATGTATTATAGCTAAGACTTTCTGCTGCAGAAAAATTGTGTGTGACAAATTGGGCTCATATACTTTACTGCCGTCGGCTTTCATGTAATGAGCATATAGATCAAACTGAAAATGATGTTTTTTAAGCTCTAATTATTATATTAGTCACCCAGCTACCATATTGTATGTATGTATGTGTGCATGCAATTAGACTTTTACGCTTAGCAGAAATAACTCCACCAACAGCATCACTCCCCTGATCACTTATTCATGCTCGGTAAATCACGTGCCAGGACTGAAGAACCACTCCAGGCGGGCATAGTAAAAACAATTCTTTATTATAGAACAAAATCAGAGCTCAGCTCCATAACTCCGCCATCCCAACACACCTTATAACACAGAAGGATGGGGGAGGACCAGAAAATCAACCAGATCACAGTCCGCTCGGCCCAGAAAATAGGAGAGGCTGGAGGAAAGAAAAGCAACAAACACAAAAACCAAAACAAAACACGTAACGCAAAACCCTAATTGTTAGCGGGTGTCGCCAATGGGGCGTGGCCAACGGGGCGTGGTCAAAGGGGATCCCTCTGGCCCTCTGCTCTCCTGTGACGGGGGGGTGCCCATTAAGACACGGCCCTCTGACTCCCCCTAAGGACTCTCCTGCCTTCTTCTGGACTCCACCCCACCCTTCCCCACCTCCCAACTACAACAATCAGTCTTCATTTAGGGGCGGAGACAAGGGTGGTGATCTCGCCACACCTGTGAGGTCAACACGGGGGCAGGGTTTCAGAGGAGCAAAGAGAGGCATCCACGGATTGAAGGGGCTGCTGTCAGAGAGACGAGACCACCGGCAGAGTGAGCGAGAGAGGAGAGAGAGTGAGAGAGACGTGATCAGGGCTCAGGTGAAAGTTGCTGTGCCTTCAGACCCCTGGGTTTCCCACCTTCCTCTTCAGATTAAATGGAATGTTTCAAGTTATAAATAAGAAGGGAGAGCAGGGAGAGAGAGAGAGAGAGAGACAGGGAACCTATGCCCCCCTCCCCATCCAGTAAGAACCCGTTCCTAGTCCTCAACACAACAACGTCAACGGTACTACACGCATATGTACAGGGCGACCAAAACAACACACGGGAGCTATAGATACAGGAATCAAGGAATCGGGGGGAAGAGGAGGTTCATAATATTGCATGATTAGTGCTCATATTTCATTCCCAACACACGTAGTTGGACCATGATTAAGGCTATCCTTGCGCTCCTACTAGGGTCACGTGGTTAGCTAAAGGGGGGGCCCCAGACTCCCCGGCCACCATAAGCAGTGTTTCACGTCGAAGCATCCCTCAGTGGAGGAGCGTGTTCCTCCCCGACGGGCTGACAGCTGCCCTGCCTCTCTGTGGGTTGGCTCTGAGAGGAGGGAGGCTGTGGTCACATCTGTTTCGCTAAGGTTTCTTTTTGAGAGTTGTTAGGATGAAAACATCTTGTGCTGTCCCCGCATGGCTCAGTGGGAAACAAAATGGCAGGAACTCTGCACAAATCCAACTTATTCGATAGTGACCTATTTCCCTGGTGGGGAAATCGCCTTCCGGACTACTAATGAGCAAAGAGAGAGAGAGAGAGTTCGGGGGCAAGAGACCATGGATAACTGATTAATTGATCCAACTCCAGGCCAGGTATGACTGCGAACAACTCGATGAAAGAGTAAATTAACTACGAGGCCAATGTAGTGAAAATCTATACTCGCACGAATGAAATCCAAGACTATAATGAAAGAGCATAGTGGACATTGGGGGAGAGAGACGGAGACAGAGAGAGAGAGAGAGAGAGAGAGAGAGAGAGAGAGAGAGAGAGAGAGAGAGAGAGAGAGAGAGAGAGAGAGAGAGAGAGGACGACTGAAAGAAAGAGAGAGAGAGGGCATCTGTCAGTTTCTGCAAACGTTGTTCACACACACCTTAACTCGCTCTGAGTCACATGATACAACTAGGAGGCACTGCACAGAGAGCACTAATACTACAATGGACCTTACACACACGCACACACACACGCACAACTACTGCACAGGGTCCTATTGTGCGTTCAAATGCACTCTCCTGGTGGCCGGAGCCTCGCTGTGTGTTGTCAGGAAAATAACAAAATAACGATCAACAAACCAACAGATAACAGAAAGATATACACACCCTTTGGTTCACACTGGGCATAAAAAAATAAAACTAAAGCAGAAATTATACAAAAAGACCCAGTGACACCGCAGTTTACAGAAAGCATATTCGCAATAACTGGCTTTTGGACGGCTCTACGCGTTTCCCTTTAGTCTACCAAGTATATACTATTAACCTTACTAGGCAGCTAAAATCTATACAGTACTGTCATTTTGTCATATAATTAGAGATATTTATACACTATACAAAGTTGGCAAAAAAAACATAAATAAACATGAAATCATAGGTTCGATTGTACACCTCTCAATGGTGTGTTTAAAGTCAGAGCACTCTTTGTTGAAGAGGTGAGCTATGGCAAGCTGGGAGGGAAGTCAGGCCGAACAGAAGGAGTGGTACCCGCCACATCCAAGACATGGCCACGCCGCCACCCCAGGAAGCCCTGGAGCGGCCGGCTATTGCATTTCTTGCTCATATTAACTAGGAACGTCGAAAGTTATAAAAGCGAGATACTGCTGCTTTATTGATTGCTGTGGAGCTTTAGGTTGTTTCCCTACAACGCTGTCTCATTCGCCATTGTGAATGTTTTCAAAAGCAGTTTGGCCTTTAAGAAATGGTTTTGTTTCTTGCATGTCAATTCATGTCCGTGTGTTTGTGTGTGTGCATGTGCACGTGTGTGTGGGAGAGAGTGAGCACTTGTGAGTGTATTCGTGTGCGTGCGTGTGTGTGTTTGCTAACGTGCAAAACCTCCCTCAGAGGGATGCAGTGACCAATAAGGAAAAGGCCACATCCTGCAGACTGCTGCAGGGTAGCGCAGGGTGCAGTCTCATGGCTGTGTCCTAGTCTAGTCTGTGCACGCTTGGTAGAGGACTAAAAGTAGCCTGACATTGACAAGCAACTTCTCCCCGCACAGAGGCCGAGTGCCAGACAGACGGGGCTAAGGCATATGGAGATTTGAACTTGGGTACAGATATACCTGCGGTGAAAGACGTAGCCTAAAGTCCTGGCCATGTTCTGGTGTCTACAGGCTTGGCCAGGACAATGTAAGTCTGGTGTAAAAAAAGAAGTAAAAATGATTACCAGGGTGGTTAGCGAAGTGTGCATGTACACACACACAAGCTAAAGACTCTGAGTTTGTGCTTGGTAATCTCTGCCTCCAGAAGTGAGTGCCTCAGTCCCGCATTGCATGTGCTTTCTGCTGCTACAGGGTCAAAACGCCGGCACCCACTCCTCCCTAGCATCGTATCCCTGGCTTTACCAGCACTACTGCAATAATGTGGCCAAATGCAATGAGCAAGGCATCATTAGGGTGTTGGCCAAATCCAATGCTAACACAATAGCATTACAGTAAATCCCAAGGGCCTATGAGCTGAGCGGGGGTTTGTGATGGAGAGCCAGGCAACGCAGACAGAATCATTCCACCAGGATGCTTCCTGTTCTCTGCTACACACAGCAGCACACCGTACACACAGCGCTGTGGTACATCTCAAGTGTTATGCAACGGAACAGATCCTCCACAATCCTGTAATGCAGGCTGCGTAGCCCGTGGTGTACCTCAGGGGGTCTGTGTTATGGGGGTGAGGGGCATGAGTTTTTTTGGATGTGTCCACGTTGCTATAGCAGTCTTGGCATGTCATTGGGTATCACTCCTTCCCATTAGTCGTCCTTCAGCCCGACTTGCAGAACCTCCCAACCAAAATACAGCGGGGCGTCAAGAGCCCTTAGTCAAGAAGGGCGGAGATATAGGACCAGCATCATCAACTAACGTTATCAAGAAGCTTTTCTTCATCACTTCAAGTGGACAAATGAAAACCCAGCATACAACAAATATTAACCTTTTTTTAAACAACAATATTTACACAAAATTCTCAAAAACAGAATAAGGATTTTTCTCTTTTGTTTTGTTTTTTGTCTTTTCGGTTTGTAAATAAATAAACTCCAAGAAGCACGAGAACACCAAGCACATACATACAAATAGACCAACAGTCAAATGTTAAAAAATAAATCAATTATACATATATAGTACTCATTATTGTTTTTAATATTCATGTTTCTTACCATTCATAAATAATTCTTACTCAAACCCTGATTGGGAGAAGTCACATTCGGCTTTCACCAAATGCTTAAAACAATTGAAACGGCGAGCTGGAGGGGAGGCTGCGTCTGATTGGTCAGGGCACAACAGGCCTTCAGACAACATCATCCGATGAAAAAAGAGAAACAGCTGCTGAAACATATGCAAGGCCAACCCATGGACAAAGAGACTGAGGACAGTCTCCCAGAGAGAATAAAAGGGTAACGCGTATGGGACACCGATGATGTAAAATATGCGTTACCCTTTTCCTTCTCTCTGGGAGTCTGTCCTGGGTGTCTGTGTCCATGTGCTGCGCGTGCCACAACATAAACACGGGCGACCGACGGACTTAAGACCGACTCTCAGACAGAATGAAAAGGGTAAATCGTATTTGACAACGCCATGGTAACAAGGTGAGACCCCTCCTGCCAGAGTGGCTTGTGGTTCTAGGGGGCGGGGCGGAGCCGGGGCGCCGAGCAAAGCAGGGGCCCAGCCGTGACACTGATCAATTCAGAGAGGAGCAACGTTGTGAATAATGACCACAGAGGAGGTGGGAGTCCAGGTGGAAGGACTTGTCCTGCCCTCTCCAGGCTAACCATCTGTCTTGGCCACACACACTCGAGCTCCGCCCGACGGTTTTGCACTTCAGAGAAGGGAAAGTTTTAAATAGGACTTTATGCGGTGCTCTGTAGAGACCTGTCCACAACGTTGTGCCCGGTGGTGGTGTTGCACTACGGACTAGGCTTTAAGTATCACAAGTATCATCATCTACACCTTCATGTTGACGCAGAGAGTCCCACGCAGAGAACTTGAGAGACGTTTACACACAGAGGAGCTGAGATGAATAGGCTGGATGCTTTAAGTGGTAGTGGGTTGTCACGCTGCCAAGAGCTTTGGATATCGGATGCAGAGAGTGTGCCAAACAAATCAAGTAAAGAGAAGGCCTGGACAGGTGCACTCTGAAGTGCTCCTTTTGTGCCTTCTGTGCTCGCTGCTCATTGTCGCTTACCTGCCATGAGTGCCTTTGATGCACAAAGTTGTTCAAACATCAGTAGCAACCTAGGTATTCCACAATGAGGTCACCTTGAATACTTTGCCTTGGGCTTGGAAGAGAATAAAGTTTACTCTGAAGAAGACCACTGAAATAGCCAAGACAACAGATAGCCAAGTTATTCAAGCCAAAGCTGCTTTTATGGCATCTTCCGCAAGAAATCTCCATGACCTTGAATGTGTATTCCTCAAGTCATTTACCAATCAGCGCAGGACTTGGCAGTAGTAGCTTCACTTACGGGATTAGCAGCAAATGTTTTAGTTCGATAATAAATTAAACAAAATGAGAGTATATACCTCCATTTTATCTTTGTACGATATGACTATAATAAAATACAAAAGTAAATGCCAGTGTAAGCTGAAGGCATGGCTGTGGATCGTTTGTCCAGAAAAGTGCTCTATTATTAACAACAGACTCTACCGCAGAGATGTGCTCTCTTATTTCCTCTCACAAACAGCAAGAGTTCCAGGCTCCGTTCATCCTTTTTAGATCACAAAACCCAATCGGGGCCTGGTTACCGATAATAAAACACTTCCCGCTGATGGTACAACCGTCCCCCAACAAGCCTATTATTTTGACTAAGCGGCTGAAACGGTGCGTTATGTTGTCGTCCGCGGCGGGCCGGCACACACAGACCTGCTCTTTTCCATCTATGCCGGGGACAGCCACACACATAGTGACGATGACTATAGCTATGAGGACACAGACTATAGAACTACACTAACAGAGCACATCAATATTGAAGCAGAGCCCTTCTACATGGCCAAATAACTAACGATCCCCCCGGCACGTTGCTCTGCTCGTAGCAGACGTAAATAGGATGACCAGCAGCACCCCCAGGTACAAGCATGGCCAAAAATATACCCCCTCTTCTCGGATTCCTAATGGGGACGTAATTTGCAACGACACACGAGACAGAGGCTTTCAAAATATAGTGGGTCATGTTCCACGCCTGGCCAATTGTTCTGAAGGATGCTGGAGAAGAGCAGCTTCAGCACCAACAAACCGAGACGCAGCGCCTGGCAACCGAGTCACATGGGGATAGTGAGAGAACGACTGCACACGGCCTGTCTGCACTGCCCTTAGGGAACCACGAACTCTTGTCCCGATGTCTCCCCAACTGGCAATAGATTGATTATTTATTTATATCTGCGTTGTCTCGGCAACGGATGTCAGGGTACACAGAAACTCTGGCAGGTAAGGACGACAGGAATGATGACGATGAATTAATGACGCTCTAATGACACACCTTTTGGGACTTATGTCATGCACATGATCAGCAATGGAAGGGAACATGTCTGTTTAGAGTGACGGTCGACGACAGTGCACATGCAAAAACATTTGCTCTCCGTTTGCGCAGCTAGTCATGTTCAGGGTGAACACTTACTTTGAGTGGAGGTAAATCAAATGTACAATCAAAATACGCAATATAAATATTATAAATAGATGCCTGTATGAACTGGTCATTAAGAACTTCTCCACCTCCGGCTTAGCACGTCTCTTCATTTACACAGGTCGTTCTTTATGGCTTACAGTATTCGTGTTGGTGTATTATATGGCTGTTGTATCCATGGGTACGGACATGGCTAGCTGAGCACACTGCGCCTGACATTCAAAGCAACTGCCTACCCTGTGTCCCCAGGAGATCAGGGAACGAGACGATCACTCCAGTGGGTGAACCGCACTCCTCCACTAATTAAAACAAGACAAGCAAAGCACAACAGTTCTAACAACAGAACAAGGTCATGTCTCAGGCTCAGCCGCTCAGTCAGGGGCTAACATTTAACAAGCAGGACTAGCTCTGTTTAGCCTGAGCGCAGCTGGGATTGTGTGTCAGTAATGCTGTGGTGAAAGCTAGTCCACGTCGCTTGTTGTCAAGGTATCTGTTAGCTGCTAACACCACACACAAACACATGCACGCACGCACGCATGCAAGCACACACACACACGTTGGTGCGATCCTGGCCTGTGAAGCCCTCTGAGACTGACTGAGATTAATGGCTACACAAATGGAGGACTTGACTTGACACACATACATTGACACACCAGCAGCCACACAACGCACACACAAGCCTCATCCTGGGACCACCCAGAGCAGACCAAGCCTCACCCAGGGGGTCCCCAGACCAAACCAAGTCTCGACCTGACCCCCCAAACCAGACCCAGCCTCACCCCCCATCCCTCCAACTGATGCTCTGCCGTTTCAGGAACTCCTCCCTTCGATTACACCACGACCGAATCATCATCACATCAACTCAACGCCATCCATATTATTGTTATTACATTTGTCCAAAAGTGCCGAGAGAAAGTCCCCGGCCCTGGGTTCAGAAGGCAGGGCGGTAGAGGAGCAGGAGGAGGAGGAGAGGGAGGAGGAGCAGGGGGAGGAGGAGGAGGAGCAGGAGGAGGAGGAGCAGGGGAAGGAAGAGGAGGAGCAGGAGGAGGAGGTGGAGCAGGAAGAGGAGGTGGAGGAAGAGGAGGAGGAATAGGGGAAGGAGGAGGAGGAGGAATAGGGGAAGGAGGAGGAGGAGGAATAGGGGAAGGAGGAGGAGGAGAAGGAGCTGGGGAAGGAGGAGGAGGAGCAGGGGAAGGAGGAGGAGGAGACTGGGGTATCAATGGCAGTAAGAAGAGCAGGAAGAGCGCAAGATGAGGAGAAAGAGAAAAGAGAAGATAATATCTCAGTTCGGAACAGTTTGTTGATGAACACACTCACACACACACACACACCCCTGTAAATGCAAACGCACGCACACGTCACACGTTCCGCACATGTGAATGAATGGCTTATTTAAGGTCTCTACAGTGCAGAACAGCATGAAGTGTATATATATAACCACGTACATAGACACCCAGACGTAAGCACAGAGTAACTTCCATACTGTACACACACACAGCAGAGCTTAGGAAACATGCTCTTTGCTTCAGTTTGGAGATTTTCGTTGGAAGAACCTTTTCTCCTCTTCAGTTGGTTGCTTTCAGAAAAATGACATCATTGTATTTTGGGGGTGTTTGATATACATAATATCTTCTTTTTGTCTTTCTCCACGTCAGGGCCTTTTGTCTGGGGAAGAAGAGGAGTGGTCCTTTAGCCGAAGTTCATTGTGTTCCCGTCTCCCTGGTTCAGTCAGTCCAGGTACTTACTGAGCTTTTCGTTTTTTGTATCTTCGAATTTGTCAGAGCTACAACCCAGCACCCCCAGCACCCAGAGCACACAGACAACAAGGGCTCCGGTCGGGAGGACGAGAGAAACTAGTTGGGGGAGAGGAGGACAGGAGAAAAGAGAAGGAAGGTAGAGAGAAGAAGATACTGTGTGTGTGTGTGTGTGTGTGTGTGTGTGTGTGTGTGTGTGTGTGTGTGTGTGTGTGTGTGTGTGTGTGTGTGTGTGTGTGTGTGTGTGTGTGCGTGTGCATATGTGTGTGTGTGTGTGTGTGTATGTATGTTTGTGTGCGTGTGTTTGTGTGTGAGAGAGAGACAACAAACTTAAGAATTCATTTTGAATCCAGCTGCTCTCTGGCAAAGTCAACATCAACCGTTCTTTTGATTGCTTTTTAAATTCAGATAGTCCACTGGTTTGTGGTGGAAATATCCGATGCACATTAACACGAGGGGCAGGTTGGAAATCAGATAAAACTGACACATCGAAAAGACAGAAACTAGACTTTTCTGGGCGGCACACATGTTTTGTGTGTCTGCTCATAACATAGATCTTTGCAGTTAAAGTCGTCTGAAGGTCTGTATTTGTTAAATAAAGAGCAGAATGCAGACTGGGAACAGTCATACATTGGCTTTGATCAATAAGTTATTTATTTAATCTTAAGTGTGGTGTATTTCTTATAGTAACCGTCAACTTATCTACCGTGTAAATAAGTTGATCGGTATAAGAAAGAGAGATGGGCTGGCGTTTGAGGTCACGACCTTTAGGGGTCACCGGGAGGGGAGGGGGGGACAACCCAACCTCCGGGTCAGGAGACGTGTAGCCGGAGCGGACAGATGGTCAGAAACAGGGGGACCATTGGCATGGGGGGTCCCGGGGGTAGACGGCGGCGCCGGGCAGAGTGGGACGGAGGAGCAGGAGGAGGAGGGAGGAGGGAGGAACCCGACGGGGGGGGAGGGGGAGGAGCCGTGGATCAGCGGTAAAGGTTTGAAGAGAGCAGATGGCTAATTGTACCCGTGTTCCGCAGCCCGGCAGCAAGTCAGTCTTGTGCATAAGGACAGGATCAAATTTAAGAGGAGCGGGGGGGGGGGGGGGGCGGGGGGGAGAGGGGAAGGACTGAGGTCTCAGGGGGAGGGGGTAGTGGAATCTGGGCGGGGCCGATCAGGCCTTGAGGGCGTGCCATTGGGCGACGTTGGTGCGCGGTCGGCCCATCATATCCTTCCAGTGCTTGACCTCGGCGGGCCCGCTCTTCCAAGACAGGTAGATCTGAACGCACGGGGACACAGAGGGACAGAGGAGCGGACACCAGTCAAAGCGGTCACAAGCTGACTTCTGAATCTTAATCCACCACGCAGTTACCAGCTGGCTCATTGGTCAACACCTCATTCATCCTCTATTTCTAAATGTGTCGTTTGACTTAACTGGAAATTGTTTGCTTGTAATGCTACTTATATGTAGCCTTGCCTGTGAAGGAGGGTTATGTTTATATTTATATGTAGGGCATTTAGACGCTTTTATCCAAAGAGACTTACAACCGTTCGTTCCCACATTTACACACCGACGGCGGAGTCAACCACGCAGGGCGACAGCCAGCTCGTCGGGAGCAGGCACGGTGAGGTGCCTCGCTCAGTGACTCGGACCCGGAGATCGAACTAGCTCTGAACTGGGCCTGGGAAGGCCCAGTTCATCAATCATTCATTCATTCATTCATTCATTCATTCATCATAGTGCCTAGGAAGCCCTTTGAGACGCTCACTCTGATATACTAATCATCAAATCAAATACAGTGAAAGGACAGTCGGGCTCACCTTGCCAATCACGTCATTCCGACTGAGCCGGTCCTTGTCCATGACGGTGATGATGATGGTGGTCTCCCGCAGCACGTGGGCGGGCACGTCGAAGGGGAAGGACTCGTTGAAGACGGGGTTGAGGCAGCACTTCATGGTCACCGTCTTCTTCTTCTCCACGCGCTTGTCCTTGTGCATGAGCCACAGCTTCACGTAGGGGTCTGGAGCACACACACACACACACACACACACACACACACACACACACACACACAGAGGCACACGTACACACACACATGCACAGACACACACACCCATAGATGCAAGAACACACTCTCACACAAACACATACACAAATGGACAGACACAAGAAACCACTCACACACACACATGCAGGCACACACATACACACGCACACATACGCACCACGCAGACGCAGGTATGCACACACACACACACACACATACAAACACACACACATGCATTGACACAGACATTCGCACACACAAATGCTTGTACAAACAGACACACAAACACAGGCAGGCACACAAACACACACACACACACACACACACACACACACACACACACACACACACACACACACACACACACACACACACACACACACACACACAGTGAGTAGGGGGAATATATTATGCGTCTAACTGAAGCACACGTTTGTGCGTGTTGACTTCATATGAGGGGTTCGTTTTGTAATTATCCTGGCGGGGAGTGGTTCAAAAAAAGAGAGGCAAGTGCGGAAGTGAAGCCAGTACCTAGTTAGAACTCAAGGTCAACCCATCCCCCGAGCCAAGGCACATACAGATGAGGTATTTATGGAAACAGGGCAAAGGCTTTTCTAAGATAAATTCTGGCACAGAATTACCATAACTCTTTGCTGCTGTTGTACTTAAAGTCCCTGCTCTTGCTGCTTCCCTGGGAATTAGTGGTGTTACAGTCGTACAGCACAGCTTCCCTCTTATGAAGGGACCCAAAAACCATGCGAGCCATGCAGTGCCTGAAGACAGGGGCTGTCAGTGTGCACGGAGCTAAGCTTACACACGCACGTAGCGAGCTGACTCCCATTAGACATAAAGAGGACACGTAGGTAGAGGAGGAGCTGTAAACGGCGGGGAGGAGAGAAGGTCATCTGGCCGGCCTGGTGCGGGCATTGGAGCCCAGCAGAAACAACACAGAGAGCCCGGTTAAGAGAGCGCGTTGAACACAGAGCCGGAGCAGATAGACTGAGGAGAATCTGGGGCGTGCTGCCGGAGGGTTTCGGATGACAATGCAGACGGAGCAAACCAAATTGTGATGTGTACCTGAGGTGCCTCCGATATCCATGGCTTTTAGATTGCGTGCTTTGATGATGTTCACAGTGATGGTGTTAGCAGTGGGATTATAGCACAGAGACACCAGCAGGTCACCTCGCCTTCCCTGGGGAAAGAGAGAGATACAAACACTTTTTACACACGTTTTAAAGGGTTTTCTTTATTCCACAAATGACATACATTTCCATTGGAATTTAATGTATGCAGTCATACATACAAACACATACACACACACACACACACACACACACACACACATACACACACACACACACACACACACACACACACACACACACACACACACACACACACACACACACACGCACACACACATAGACACATCCCCCCCCCACACACCCACACACACAAACACACACAGCCAGACACACACACATCCACACAACCACACACACACACACACACACACACACACACACACACACACACACACACACACACACACACACACACACACACACACACACACAATCACACACATACACACAGACACACACACGCGTGCACGCACAGGCGGATGACTGGTTTTGTATTGCATGCTAGTGACAGATCCCAGAGCCGCTGTCCTTTCAGCACCAGGGCGACGGCAGATGGTGCATTGACTACGCTCTCCCTACACTACCCTGCACTGACACCAGAGTTCACTATCTGGGGCTGGAATGTTAAAACGAGACACCTGCAGGGGAGCGGCAACAACAGCAGCAACAACAACATAATCAGCCATCAGTGACGGATCGTGGCGGACCCCTCCCCCCCCTGACCGCCTATCATCCCCCAAACTCACCGCTCCATCCATGCAGGGCTTCAGCTCCTTCCAGAAGGTCTTGATCTGGCCCAGCTCCACCTTGTTGAGGGGGATGGACACCTCCCCAATGGGGTCGTTCCTGCTGAAGCGGTCGTAGTCCAGCACTTGTAGGTACAGGGTGCGTTCCCGGACCTTCTCGTACGGGAACCCTGGGGGGGGGGACAAAAGGAGACGGGCTGTGACAGAGTGCATCGAGAGGCCAGCTATTGATGGGCAAGGGACAATGAGCTGAGGGGCTGAACGACAAGGATGGGCACCTTGTATCATGAGTGCACTGAGGGGGGAACAAAGCCTGGGTTGTTTAAGTTCCTGAATGGCTTCTGGCTTCACAATGGCTGTTGTGAAGACAGTACCTGCTCTTCTGCTTCTATTGCATGTTTTTTGAGTAAGGAAGTGTGTGTTTGTGTGTTTCTGTGTACGTCAGTGCACACGTGTGTCTGTGGGTGCGTGCATGTATACACGTGTGGGGGTATGTGTCTGTGTGTTTCTTTAGCTGCATGTATATGTGTACGTGTGTGTGTGTGTGTTTCTGTTTGTGCGTATGTGTGCTCCAACAGTAAGGGGGCTTTACCCCCACCAGAACTCCCATCACTCACTGACCCTCGAACAGGAATGTCTCGTTCCAGTGGGGGTTGAGGTTCTTCCTCTTGACCTTGGTCTCCAGCTTGTGCTTCTTGTCGGGCAGGAGGTAGAGCTTGACGAAGGGGTCCGACGTGCCCGAGAAGTCCTTGGCGGGGAGGTCCTGGCCCTTCAGGATCTTGACGGTCAGGGTGGAGTCCTGGAAGCTGTAGCCAATGCTGAACTGGATGCGGCCCAGCTTCTCGCTGACGGGCCCCTCGCCGTCGTCCTCCTCGGACCCCGGGGACAGCTGAAACGAGCCGGGGGCCGGACACCACGTGTTGACTGAAGGACTGTGATCTAATTTCCCACAAACTCTCTCACACACACACCTTCTCAAAGCGACACTGGTATCGGGACGACACAAAACACATGTTCTCGCAGCGAGATGCCGGCACAGAGCGCTCATTTTATGAGGCTGCAAAACAAAAGGAGATTGGCCTGACATTAAGCAGACGGCGAGGGTTTAATTTCACGACTGATGTTCTTAAGAGGCAGCAGGAACCCTGATTGAAGATAGGGCAGCTCTAGACCTCCCATTATCTCCCTCTCTCCCAGACACTCTCCCTTGCTTTAAAAGGTCCTAAAAAGCTCTTATCTGATGAAACCCAATAGACAGAGACAGAGACAGTCCCCCTCTCTCTCCCCCAGAGTGGGGGAGAGAGAGGATGATAAAAAGAGAGAGGGTAAGAGAGAGAGAGAGAGAGAGAGAGAGAGAGAGAGAGAGAGAGAGAGAGAGAGAGAGAGAGAGAGAGAGAGAGAGAGAGAGAGAGAGAGAGAGAGAGAGAGAGAGAGAGAGAGAGAGAGAGAGAGAGAGAGAGACTATGGTTGACATCCTTGACTTGCCGCTGTATTCACCCTGTTTTGATTTGGCTCTCCCTCTTGCTCATCCACCACCCCCATCCCTTCCTCCCTAAACCTCTTTCTCTACACCCTTTATCCTCTGCTGTTCATCTCACTCCCTCTCTACTAGACTGCCAGATGGGGAGGGGAATAAAGAGTGTTAGAGAGAGAAAGAAACCCAAAAAGTATAAGCTCATTTAGAGTGGGATCCGCTCAGACAACACTGCACTAATGACACTTCAAAAGGGACGCTTTGCATATCGCCCATCTCATTTAGAGTCCTAAAGACTCCTTGAGTCACCGATGAGTCACCTTTGTGCTTGAAAGTTTTGCTCCTTCTAATCCTGTAAAGTAGATCTTTGTTGTGATATGTTCCCCCTCCGCACGGCAAAGTGTTATTTGTTATTTTCGCGGCCAACGTGAACCCGCCTTCTAATACCCAAACTAAATCACAACAGCGTGAGTCACCGGTGACGCAACGCCTGACTTGATTGCTTCTTTGAAATGCCGCCTCTGTCATTCTCAGGAACTGGCTTTCCTTAAGCACCTGTTGGGTTTCCCATTAGCACGGCCGTGGCATGGCTCAGCAGTCTGAGCGTGGTAATGGAGGGTTACTGACACAGGGGCCCCGGCGTCTGGGGCCCACGCTTTGATTACTGGGGCAGGTGTGGGTCGTGGGGTACGAGGGTAGGGCTGCTCCGAGGGGGAGGAGGGGTGATGGAGGTGAAGGGGTGCTGTGCTGGGTGAGAGGGGGGTGGAGGGTAGGTGGAGGTTAAGGGGAGTGGGGCGGGATCTGAGCGGGCTGGGTCTTACCATCACCATGTCTCCAGTAAGAGAGTTGGCCAGGTCTGTGACAGAGGAACGCCCGTCAGCATCAGGGGGGTGGCCCTTGGGGCTGTTCACTGGCTTGTTGCCTCTGTGGAGGGAGAGGAAACAGACAGCAGTTGGTGCCGGGACAGGGCGGTGGTGAGAGCGATGCTGACCAGCTACCATCCAAAGAGGGAGAGGGAGATGGAGGCAGATAGAGATAGGGTGAGTGGAAAGAAATCCCAAGAATACAAAAGAAAAGGGGAATCTGCATCTTATTTTGTACCATTTTCCCACAAGTGACACATTAAGTTCAGGGCTGCATCTGGTTGGGGGTTCTGTTGGAGGTTGAGCTGCCTCTACGTGTAAGTTGAAGATGGGGCCGCTGCCAAATTCTTCACCCGAATGAAAAGTGGGCACCCGAATTAAGGGTTTTTCATGTGTCTAGCCACTCTGAGCGATGATTCGATTCGGGGATGTCTCTACAGAGGTCTACTTTTGGTAAGCATCCAAAAGAGACACGTTTCACCCAAAGAGACGAAACATTTGACACCATTTGATATTCTTTATAACATACATAATGTCTCCCCCTATGCACTCTGAACATTTATACAGGACACACATGTATAACGACACATATATACGTGTGACAGCACGTTGTTCTGGGCTGACAGGTACAGAACACATATAGGACAGGGACAGATGTTGGGGGTCGCGGCTCATTTCACAGAATCTGCAGTTTGATGGATGTGTGAGAGCGTTGACTATTACAGCCAGGCGCACTAATTAAAGAGATGAAATTAAACAGACATGTTTGAGGGTTCAGGGGCCTTGCAGCAGCATCTGCTGCTTGGAGGAACATTAAAGCATTGCTGGGTGTTGTCTCGAAGATTGTTAAAGAAAACACCACTTCCTGTTAGACATCCGGAGAGAAAAGCCTCTACATTCAATGTCATTAAAAACACAAAGGCAATCTCTCAAAGCAGTGAAAAAACAACAACAACCACAATAGCAACAATAGAGAATAGATAATACACAAATAAGAATACGGAAAGAAATGAAAAATGAAGTTAAGAGTCAGAAAGCGGTGAAAGAAGGATTGACAAAGTGTGGACCAATGCGATGTGAGACACCGGACACACCACTGAAGAGAGAGCACTGAGTAGCACACGGGTCAAGGCACGAGAAGAGGCGATGAGAACACTGTTAGGCATCAGAACCAAGAGTTAGAGAGATACACAGGACAGGAGATAACACAGCGAAACACACGCCATTTACAGACTGAGGATGGACAGAGGAACGCGGACATGAGAAGGAAGAGGACGGACAAAAACAGGCAAGAGTTAGAAAGCATATTCTGTTCAGAAGAGAGAGAGCATTAATACAGCAATGGGCAGCAGAGAAAAGACCCAAAGCAAAAACAGAAAGGCCGTCACAAATACCAGTATGTTAGAGAGAGAGAGAATTAACAAAGAAAGAGCTGCAAGAAAAAGATAGGGGAAGAAAGACACAATATAGACTTAGTTTGGTTCAGTCTTAGGTATCAAAGAATAAAATTAAATGACAAACATAAAAGAAGAGCACACAGAATGTATCAAACAGGAGACGGAAGGGCAAACGTATGCTGAGGAGAGGAAACAGAGCGGAGAACATAAAGTAAGTACAGACACTGTCATTGATCAACACCAGAGAGAAGAGAGAAGAAACCATTCATCTTTAATGAACAGAACTGAAAACACACAAAAAAATAGTTTCAGATATAATACCAAAACAGAATAATATAGAATATAAATATAATATAAATTACAAAAATAATTGGATGTGCACATTTAGAGTGTTGCGAAATACTTATTTTTACGTCCCTTCAAATTACATGACTCATAATCGACCCACTTTGTTTTACTGTAATTATCTAGCAACACTGTAAAAGTGTGGTTTAGGGACAGGCAGGCCAAAGCACATATCTGGCATTGGCAACATGTGCATATATGAAATATGCAAGTTGTCACTCAAAGAGTGAAGGCAATGCTTAGTCAGAATAGGAGGAGGAGCCCGGAGAAACTCTGTCTGTCTGGCCAGCATTCTGTGTTGGTCTCCCAACGGGGAGGAAATGGGCCTTCTGTGGATTGGACCGTACGTTTCTCTGGCACCCAGGATTTTAAATTTGACGAGGACTGATTGTTGAACGTAACAATGAGTTTATTTTTGTCCAGTATTTGTGGCAGAAGACACAGACAGAACCGCGAGGGGGATATACTGACACACAGACAGACAGAGGAGGCAAGCAAACAAAACAAGGGAACACAGACAATCACTCTGGGCGTTTCAATCGGCAGATAAACCACAGCAAGAGGGGGGGAAGGAGGGAGGGCAACCACCTCTAGGGGGGAGGGGGAGGGAGACTACTCCTCTGTTAGTTGTGGCAGTCATCAAGGGAGGTCACTGCACTGGCTGGATGCGTGCTCACTTCACCCAGAGACTGAACTGCAGGGGACGAGTTCAAAAGAAGAGCAGAAAAGGCTGACTCAAATAAAACAAAATAAAAGAGAAATCAGAAACAAGGAGGGCGGGGTCCTAGGGGGTTTGGTTTCTTGTTCTCATCACCAAAGGGTGGCCCTGATCTAAGGGGGAGAGGTGGTAGTCTAGGGAGGTGACCTCCTCCTCCTCCTCCTGCTGCTGCGCCCCCCTGTGTTCTGAGGAGGGGGAGTCTTCACACATCATTCGTCCATCATGCGCCATTCAGCTGTGGGGGGCATTCTCAGGTGAGGGCTGGTGCATTCAGGGTGTCCTTCTCCCCCCGGCTCTACAGCACCAGCCCAGATGCTCTGTACCTGGAGGCAGAGGAGGAGGTCTGAGTCCTGCTGCTCTGTTATTTTGGTGTAACTAGGCCGTGCAGCCATACGCCTTTTAGGGTGTAGCTACTCTAGTTTTGGGTTGTTTGCTTCGAACGTCCTCAGCCTCACTTGTAAGTCCTACATAAAAGCTTCTTATAAATTTCTGGATGTAAATGTTAAGAAATATAGATTTGTTATATTAAGCAAATAATTAACGATCAATCAATACTCAATATTCAAAGTAGTCTAACCCGTTCAAACTTCAAACTTTTCTTGTTTATTTATTTATTATGCGTTTCTTTGAATTCCCTTTGTAAGCGCACGTGTTTGTGTGTGTGTGTGTGTGTGTGTGTGTGTGTGTGTGTGTGTGTGTGTGTGTGTGTGTGTGTGTGTGTGTGTGTGTGTGTGTGTGTGTGTGTGTGTGTGTGTGTGTGTGTGTGTGTGTGTTGGTGCGTTAGTTTTGGGCACACGGCCTGCAGTTGTCCCCTGCAGCCAGTAGAAGGCAGGCTGGGCTACATTTTAGGGTATTCTTAAAAAAACTTTAAGCAGGAAAAGTGGGGTGTTGGCATAGCAACGGCTCCAGAAACACAGACCATACATATAGGGTAGCGATGGTGGTGAGGCGGGGGGGCCCTGGCAGGAAGGGGGTTGGTCCCGTTGGGGGGAAGAGGGGGGGGGGGTCCGCTGGTTGTAGGGGGGAGAGGCAGGGGGGGGAGCAGGGAGGGGAGGGCAGCAAACAGGCAGAATAACCCCACAGAACACATTGAGAAGATAAGGTAGGATATATGACAGGTACGGGTGAGAGCCTCACACACACACACACACATGGACGGACGTACGGAGGCAGACGGGGGGTGGAGCTTCACCGTCCTGTGATACTATCCGTTTGGTTTGTTACCTGACCGGGGAGCCAGCAGCTCGCAGGAGGAGGAGGTGGGGGGGGGGGGGGGGGGGGGGGGGAGGGGAGAGGGGGGGAGGGGGTGAGACTCCACTCCGAGGCTGGAGAGAGACGCGAGAGACAGAGAAAGCCCATCTCCAGAATCACCTTGTTCGCACACACACACACCCATCATGCCCACCCCTCCACAACAAAAATCATACCGCACACAAACACACACACGCACACACATGCACGCACAAACATGCACACACACACAAGCACGCACACACCCTGCAGCCGAATCCCTGTCGTATGTGAGCGCGGTCTCTCGGCGGCGCGGCCTGAGATGAGATGTGTGCGTCCTTGTCATCGGGGCACGGTGATGCAGAGAGCAGCGGCAAGCCGGGGAAGCCAAGCTCTCCTTACGTAACGCGGGCAGCGCCCGGCGCAGCGGCAGCGGCGCAGCGGCAGCGGCGCATGCGGCGGCCGCACCACGCGGGCAGAGCCGCTGGTCACACTGCAGCACTGAGCCCTGATGATGTGACAGCACATAGGGGCCGGCACACGCTCTGCTCTCTGTCTCGCTCCGGCTGCGGCGGCCCCGGGAAACAAGCCCGCCCAAAATAGCCTCACCGACGAGGATCAATAGTTTTTTTTTCCCGGGTTTGCAGCGTGCACGCGTTGGGCGGGAGCCAGGCTCCGGAGTCGTGCTGTATTTGTTTAACTCGGTGTTGAGGTGGAACAGGCACGGGGCGCCGAAGTGCGTCCTCCGCCAGCTGCAGTAGGACGCCGTGTTGATGCAGCGATACAAATCGTTCAATTGACAAATAAACAACGAGTGTTTTCCTCTGAGTCCGCGTGGACGGGTATGACTCCCTCCTGTTCTTCATCAGAATGCACAGCACCCACCTCCAGCGCCCTGCTGCTGCGCAGCTCCTGTCCCTGGAACGTTTAACCGGGTGGACAGGGCTCCTGGGGAGACCACTCAGTAAGGGAGTGGAGTGAAAGGAGGTGGTGCTTCTGATCAACCCTCTCTCTTCCCTCAGCCTCCCCTCGGAGGGAACGGCTGGAACACTTTGATCAGCGCTCTGGTGGAATCCCGCCAAAACAAAATCCTCCCTTCTAAAAATAAGTAAATCAATGTTTTAAAAGTCCATTAAACTCAAATCGGGCAGACATTATGAATAGCCGTTCAATCCGGTTTGCCTCTGAGGCCGCTGCCGGCAGATTGGCACACCTGTTCCTCCTGTATTCCGTGGAGCTCAGGTTAACACTGCTAATAGCCAGGCCTACGCCATCACCGTCCATCTACGGAGCGGGGGCAGCGGGGGGGGGATGTGCACTTGCATCGGCGACCTGCTAACTAGAGTGTCTTCTGCAGCGCAACAACAACAACAACATTGCATGGATGAGCACCAGGGGATAAACACCGCCTATATACCACTCTCCTGCCAGGAGAATGGACGTGCCCTCTGACCCTATCTGCTATGCAGCGTACTCATGGATGAGTGTTTGAGTGTTCGTATGTGTATGTGTGTCTGTGTGTGTGTGTGTGTGTGTGTGGATATCTGAGCATATGTGTGTATGCGTAAACAAATGTGAGCGTATGAATGTGTATGCATGCTTATGTTTGTTTGCGTATGTTTGTACGTGCTGTTTGGTATGTATGTGTGTGTTTATGTGATATTGTGAGCAGGCATGTGTGCGTGCGGGCATGTGTAT
Organism: Gadus chalcogrammus; assembly: GCF_026213295.1. Taxonomy (NCBI): domain Eukaryota; kingdom Metazoa; phylum Chordata; class Actinopteri; order Gadiformes; family Gadidae; genus Gadus; species Gadus chalcogrammus. The sequence goes on from NC_079420.1 coordinate 22,625,766, forward strand.
GTGTGTGCGTGTGTATTTATGTGTGTGTGTGTGTGTGTGTGTTTATGTGTGGGTGCGGGCATGTGTATGGGTTTGTGTGTGTGTGATTATGTGGGTGTGTGTCTGTGTGTGTGTGTGCGGGAATATGTATGTGTGTGTGTGTGTGTTTAAATATGTGTGTGTTTATGTGTGTATTCGGGCATATGCATGTGTGTTTGTTTATGTGTGTGTGTGTGTGTGTGCCACTTTATCTGCCTGTTTCGTTCCCCTTCATTCTCCTAGCATGTGGACGTGAGTAAGCGTGGCTGCTGCAGGGAGCATTTGGCCCGGGGGGGGGGGGGGGGGGGGGGGGGGGAATCTTATGCCGAGACCCCCAGGGGCAGAAGTCATGGGAGAGGCTAGTGCAGAAAGGAGGAGCCCTATAGGAGGCCAACAGAGCAAACACAATCACCTCCCACGTTTACAGGCCTGTGTGTATGGCATCGAGCCACATCAATGACGGCAAGATCCCCACGTCATCTTCCATGACATTTCGCACGTACTGTACATGTGTGTTTGCATCGACATGGACGAGAGCAGGGAGGGAGAAATGTCATGGAGAATTACGTGGGGTTATTGCAGACCATCGAGCCATTAAAGCCATAATTTTAGATGACATTTCTCTCTCCTTGTTGTTGTTCATGTGGATGCAAACAGGCGTACATGTCCGTGCACGTTGTTAGGCTACGCCAGCCCGGCGTGAACACCCTGCATTATATAATTCTGCATGAACCCACCGTCGTCTGATTAAGACGTTATTGGCAGAGACACACCACCTATTAAATGAGAGTGTTATCATTAGTGCTGGCTTCAAACAAACCATCTGCAGTGTGATTTCTTCCTCTCCGCCTTCCTTTCCTTCTTTCATTGTCAGAACTTGCCAATATATTTTGGTTGTGATATCATTGAGGCAGGGGGCATCTCCATCTGAGGATAAAATAATACCAAAACAAGCCCGCGTTCACTGGCTCGTAGGATTACGCAATGTGCATGGATGAATAATTGAAAGACCGCGGGGCAAATGGCCTCCGCGTTAGCGCGCCGCAGGGAATCATCCCCCGTTCTCCATCCACATCCCATCTCCCTTCATCCATGGACAGTTGCCTTCCTAGTATAGGCACAGTCAAGAACCTATGCATCCACCATTCCACGAGTTCAAAGAGAAACCCACGCCGGCTCCAGTCGTCCAGCAGCCAATTAAGCTCTCTGAGCTCCCAACCTATGGGAGGCCCCCAGAAGCCAACGTCCCCATTAAGGAGAAGAGGCCTGCAGTCAAAACAAGGGAACACAATGTTACCACTGCTGCCTTCTCCCACCACAGCCAGCGCTGCAGGCGCTGACGCTGCTTTAAAGCGACCGCCCCCACCCCCGCCCCCGCCCCGCCCAGTGTGACTGTGAGGAACAGAGCTATTAGAGTCCCCCTGTGAGCTCTCTGAGGGAGAACCGTAGCGGGGCCCATCGAGCAATGCCCACGCTCGCGAGGTCAGCAGAGGAGTGTAACGACTGTGCCGAGCGGGGCCACCTTCTCGGGGGGTCCATTCGGCATAATTGTCGGTTTGTTTGGATTGCCTTCAATTATGAGCCATAATGAAGCAATACGCACTGCTAAAGCTGAAGGGCTGCCGGGAGGCAATCTCATCCAGGGTTTGCCTTCCTCTTGATGTTTTCTAGCTCTGGCGCAGAAGCCTCTCTCTCTCTCTCTCTCTCTCTCTCTCTCTCTCTCTCTCTCTCTCTCTCTCTCTCTCTCTCTCTCTCTCTCTCTCTCTCTCTCTCTCTCTCTCTCTCTCTCTCCCTTGCTCTCTCTCTCTCTCTCTCTCTCTCTCTCTCTCTCTCTCTCTCTCTCTCTCTCTCTCTCTCTCTCTCTCTCTCTCTCTCTCTCCCTTGCTCTCTCTCTCTCTCTCTCTCTCTCTCTCTCTCTCTCTCTCTCTCTCTCTCTCTCTCTCTCTCTCTCTCTCTCTCATAATCATATTTACATAATAACAATAAATACATTTTTGTATCCAAAAAGTTGATATCAGAGAAATGTTAACTTTTATGTGCAAATGCATCAGAATCTGAGGTTTCCAAATCAAGGCAATCAGCGTTGAAAGCATGCCGTATTGTTAGTGGTAGGATGGAGGAGAGGCTGTGGGAGGGCACATGGAGGACGCATGATGGAGGATGCAGGTTGTGAAGACAGGGCTGAGGAGAGGGAGGCTGCTGCTGCTGCTGCTGGTGGTGGATTAGTAGCAGCAGCTTTGTCTCCAGATGGAGACAAGCCTGAGAGCCCTGTTCAGAAGATGCAACGCAGCGTACCAGTGATTGATTAAATCATGGCCAGACATCTGAATAGTCAGCAGCGACACCGGGGAGAGATGCTATTCACCCGGCTCACGGCACACACACACCTTGCATCTCTAATCCAAGGGCCATCCGTTGGATCCACTGTTTATGTAACGCTGCTAAATATAGCCACGCCATTAGAGTGTGGCTAAATCATTTACCATATATTTGGAATTGTAATTTGTCATTAAATAAACACAACAATGAGCTCTTCAAGTGGAATTATTAACAGCTCAGAGGAGGAATACACTGCTCAGCAGAGGAAGCGAAACCATCAAAGCCCTCATTATGGCTTCACTTTATCCCCCTTTCCTCCCGCCGAAAACTGACTTCCTCTCTTTTACACATCTCAGGCTGACAGTCATTCAATCCTGGATTAGTGACATTAAACCAAGGCCCGGGTAATCCACAGCCACCACTTTAAAAAGGCTTCTGTCCTCTACCAATGTGGGTTGATTTGACATGAAAGAATTCACCTCCCAGGTTAACACAGAACACTTTCTGTACTCTGGAGACTAATTGCATAACGGCATTGGGAAGAAACATATTGTTTTTCTCACTTATCCCAATTTTACAATTAGAGTAATTGTTAAACGAAGACTCGTTAGAATGAACTGCAACTCTGCGTGGAATTGAAGGGATTTAGAAAAGCCTGAATCAGTTCTGTGTGAAAAAAATCCTAAAAGAAACACATCAAAATGGGTTTTGCAGGAGTGGCTGACCAACAGCTCAACTCTGCAAGTCTCATTTAAATGAGCGAGGCCAGTGGTTCTGGGGGGATGTCTGGCCCTGAGTGGAAGCCACGGTCTAAGCCGGTTCTCCACGGTGCATCATTAAAAGTCCCCGGACGGCCACAGGAAGAGGGCCTGTTTGCATGACGTCAACCGTGCCACGGACGCCTCAGTGCACGCTGATGTTCTGGGGAAACAGGGAGCAGTTTTAAACCGGACAAAAGATATAAAGGAGGCATCAAATTGATAAAACACCTTACAGTAATTGGTGGGACGAGCGAATCAGAATTTGTTCGACTCAGTACCGCGATTTCATTTCAAGGATGGGAGTCCTATTACACATCTCCAAAGTGTCTCTGATTGGTCACAGTGTCCCAGTAAGTCTGAAATGCTGTGATTGGAGCGCAGAGGGAAATCAAGTGTGTCACGTTTAGCCTTGAATCGGACCGAACACACAAATGGACTCTGTGCTGAACGATACGACATCCTCAAACGAGCATCCGAAGGGAACGGAAAAAAAACAGAACATAAACCTGGGCTCTGGGATACATGTTCAAGGTTTGTGTCTATTGACGTGTTTGAAAAATATATCTAAAGACCACCAATTATACACACCACATTCTGGGCAGAAACTCGTCTTCATCGATGTTCTCTAGTAACCAAAAACAAGCCCGATAGGGGATCCATCCTTGGAAATATTGGAGGAAAAATAATCAGGTCCTCTTTGGTGTGTGCGTGTGTTTCACTTAGACGTGTGTGTGTGTGTGTGTGTGTGTGTGTGTGTGTGTGTGTATGTGTATGTGTATGTGTATGTGTATGTGTATGTGTGTGTGTGTGTGTGTGTGTGTGTGTGTGTGTGTGTGTGTGTGTGTGTGTGTGTGTGTGTGTGTGTGTGTGTGTGTGTTTGTGTGTTCATGTGCCTGCGCGAGCGTGTGAGGCGGGTAGCTGGCAAAGGGAAGGATGTATTTTTAGCTGCATGTTTGTGTAAGTGACTAACATGTTGTGGGATAACGAGGAGGGCTTTCTGGGCCCGCCAGAGCCGCCTGGACGCCAGGCGGGGAGGATGAGAGGAGGCTAATGAGCAGGGGAAGGGGAGAGCAAGGAACAGGGGAGGAGGGGAGGGCAGGCATGGAAAAAACTACAAATACCAGAGGGAGGAGGTCCGTGGAACGCAAACACAGAGATGAGGTAACGGTTGGAGGGAGCCTGATGGCAGAATGTGACAGGAATAGGGCTTGAACATCACAATGATTCATGGGCTTTCTGTGAGAGTTTTAGTACTTTGCATTGCTAAATCAACGTAAATATACCATAACAAAGGCAAATATATTCTGGGTTTTGCCAGCTTCTGCATGAGAAACACTTTGGCAGTTTCAAACAAAACTATGTCTCACCACGACACATCATTTCAAGAGCAGTTAGCAAACATTGTCCAAAACAACATTACTTCTAACATAAGGAACTTACTGTACATTCATTTGTCTATGCTCCCAAAATGGCGGCGGTCGTTGCAACGTGACCTTGTGATGAACAAGCCCTACAGCATGGCAGGGACACGAGGACGATGGCACTACGCAAGGCAATACTCTTTCATTTGATTGTCCAGTATTTTTCATCGGCCAACAAAGCTTGAGCACTGGTAGTAATCTCATTGCAGTGATTTACGAGGTTGTCGCTGCCGTACAGCTGGCATCTGAACTGCTTCCTTCCTTCTACAGGAGTGTCGTATCAGAGGTGAATGTTCTGCACCAGATTGTCTACACGTTTGCTGATTGTTCTCCTGCTTTCCCTCATCCTGTGGACCAATGATTCCCAGAGAAATGACTCACTGAAGGGCGCTAGAAAGCAGTTCCGTAAAACTGGTATTGAGAAAAAACACTGATACGTATCCTGTTATTTTCTGTCAAATTTCACTGATAAGTTCAAAGGCTGTCATCTCTCCCTCCTCACATGCAGATATTCTCCAGTTACACACTCACACTCACACACACACACAAGCCCACACACGCACGGCCACACACACACGCCAGGCACTCATCGCTTCGCTTGGTACCTCTTGTCCGGAGGAGTGGGCTCCTGATTGGTTGGAGCTGCCTGCGCGGTTTCCTGCAGGTCAGGGATATTGGCAAAGTCGTCCTGCTCAGCCAACCCGATGGCCAGCGAGAGCACCACCATCTTCCCCTCACTGGCTTCCCCAAAACACCAGAGACACAGGTAAGACACAGGACAAGAGACAACAGCCAAGGAGAAGGAGGAGAGGGAGATGGAGAGGGAGAGGGAGGGGGAGAGGAAGAAGAAGAAGAAGAAGAAGAAGAAGAAGAAGAAGAAGAAGAAGAAGAAGAAGAAGAAGAAGAAGAAGAAGAAGAAAAAGAAGACGAAGAAGAAGAAGAAGAAGAAGAAGAAGAAGAAGAAGAAGAAGAAGAAGAAGAAGAAGAAGAAGAAGAAGAAGAAGAAGAAGAAGAAGAAGAAGGAGAAGAAGAAGACGGATAAGAAAAAGGGAAGAAGAAGGAAAAACGTAACAGATGATGCAAGGGGGAGAGGAATCAGGAAAGACGGTTGAGGAGGAAGAGGAGTGGGAGGGGGGGCACCAGGGTGAGTAAGAAGATGTGGTGCAGGGAAGGAAGGAGAGGTCATATGTAGACACATTATACATTGGCAGCAAGGGCAAAAGCATGGCTACCACACCAGTAAACAACAGACCCTCTGATTCAGGGAAGGATATGAAGATGATGTGGGCCTGAAAGCCCTTCCTTATATAACCGCCATGGTGTCATTGGAATGAAGCAAAGATGGAGCAGATATGCTTTCCCAACATGTCATGAGGACATCAATTGCAGCGTGCTAAACGGCTCTGAGTTAATGGCTGATATTCAACAGCCGGCGCTGCCACAGACACACATGTCAATGAATTATGCAGAAACAAAGAGCGTCAACACACGCTCAATGACAACCACAAACACTCCCTCCCTCTGGCACACAAACAAAGCACAGGAGTGGGCCTGTTTCACCATCATACAGCAACAAAACAAACTCACACACATGCACCAATTTACAACCACACACACTTGAAACATACACACAAAAAGACACAGAGACAAACAAACACACGTTTACGTTTTACATTTACATTTACATTTCAAAACACACACAAGCAAACACGCACACACCACAGAAGAAAATGTACGCATTGTGACACACACACACGCACACACACACACACACACACACACACACACACACACACACACACACACACACACACACACACACACACACACACACACACACACACACACACACACACACACACACACACACACACACACACACACACACACCCAAATACAGTTCTTTATCCAGTTATTTAATCTTTCCCTCTAGACTTACCTCTTGTTTCTCCAGAGTGAAAATTTAATTAAGCCTCATTAGCAAAATCTGGACTAACTGCTTCTATTTGAGTCAAGGTGTTCCTGCTGCTCTCCCAGTGTCACTGGTTTCTGGGCCAGCACTCTCCCTCCCTCATCACATTTATCCTCTGTTATCTGGGTGTAGTATTGTGTGCATATATATGTATACTTAGCAATAATATTATATCTATAGACATTTATATTTTCTGTATATATATATATATATATATATATATATATATATGTTTCTCTCCTGTTCTCTTCATCCCCATCATCTGCTTTCAAGTCATCCCTCTCTCCCTCCCTCCCTCCCTCTCTCCCTCCCTCCCCCGCCCTCTCCTCTCTCCCCTCCCTCTCTCCCTCCCCTCCCTCCCCCCTCCGCTCCGTCTCGTCCTCTCTCCCTCTCCTCCCTTCCCCCCTCCCTCCCCTCTCTCCCCTCCCTCTCTCCCTTTTATTATGCCTTTCACCATATCTCACACTATACAAAAACTGCTTAAGGATATGGATCGCCCATCTACTTTACATTTAATATACTGCCTGGCGCATCATAACCACCCCCCCCTCCCCACCCCCGCCACCATCTCACACCCTTCGATAATGTCCAAGTTATACCACTTAAAGGTTAATGGCGTGTTACGGAATAACTAACTGTAAATTAGATTCATTGCTGGTTTCCTCCTCCTCCCAGTGACACTCCACTATGGGTGTTAACACTCCGCCTTATTGGCAAAACGCTTCCAGCGGTGAGCGAAGACTCCGGCAGGAAGATGGATACGGGGGGGCACCTTAACGACGCCCACCCTAAGAGGCTTGACTCCCGGCCAAGACGGCTCGGAGACCAGGAGAGATTCATTTGGTCAGATGGTTTCAGGGCAGGGGAGCGGTGTCTCTGACATCAGCCGGACAGGGAGGAGTGAATCACCTGCCAGGGAAAGACGGCCAGGACTGAAATGAACTGGCCGGAACAATAGGTCATGTCTCCTCCCATGTCACCCTGTCATAAATCATCCCGCGGGTGTTTCTGCTAAAAAGGAGAGGAAGCGCAACAGCAAGGAAGAAGCTCTATAACCTTTAGAGTAATGCCAAAGACACAGTGTCGTGTGTGCTTTATGTGGCTAATGTGTGTTTTGACTTTGCCTTGCGATCATCAAGTCTGCCTGAGATGGAGCAGAACTCAGTAGAAAGGGATTTGGTTTGAAGGGACACGCATGTAATCTGCCCTTCAACATCCCTCATCGTTCAGTGCCCCCTCTGCCTCACACACACACACACACACACACAGACGTACACCAGCAGGCACACACACACACACAAACACACACACCAAACACACACACACACACACAGACACACAAACACATAGACTTACACACGCACACTGACACATATAGTGTGACATGTGTCCGCACATATGCATCATTGCTCCCGCCTCTTTTGGGCCTGAAGCAACAATCTATTGCAGAAGCAATGGGGCTGCGGACAGAAGATCAATGCTTCAGGGTTAACTCACATCTACACACGCTGCCTTAACCCTCGTTCTTTTGGTGTACCGTCACGTGGACCACACTCTGACACGTGGACCTAGAGACATGTGGACCTAGGGACCACACTCTGACACATGGACCTAGGGACCTGTAGACCGGGGGACCTGTAAAACTAGGGACCTGTAGACCTAGGGACCAGACTCTGACACATGGACCTAGGGACCTGTAGACTGGGGGACCTGTAGAACTAGGGACCTGTAGACCTAGGGACCAGACTCTGACACATGGACCTAGGGACCTGTAGACTGGGGGACCTGTAGAACTAGGGACCTGAAGACCTAGGGACCACACTCTGACCTCTAAATACAGGAGGATATACAGCAGGACTTGTTCTGACTCCATCTCCTGAATATCAGTAGGACTAACTGTAGCCTTCTGAAGGAGGCGGGCTGAGAGCCACCTTAGCAGATGTCAACGCTAAGCAGAGCATCAACATCCGACAATTACCACCGAGAGATGCTTTCAAATGGGCGACAATATGCTGCAACTTTGTATTTTCCCAGCAGTATATTACCTCCAAATTAGGGGCAACGGATTTAACGTTAATTAATTTCACAGAGGAAAGTTATATGCGTAGAAATCGTGGAAGTGTCTTAGCTCTCGATGCACACCTCCATATCAGATTCCATTTTTAATCAATATTTAAATGGATAATCAAAGATATCCAGTAAATAAACATGGTCAGCGGGAATGAAATGCTCGTAATCTCCCTGGCATTAGAGCTGGATTGAGGAGAATAACTCTGATGCGATGGTGAGCCATCCTCTTCCCACTCAGGGCTCTGGGCTGACAATCTTCTGCTCCCGTCAGCCTCATTTACATCTTTAATTACTTTATTTTTAAATATGCTTCAAACATAACTTTTGACACCCTCCATCCGCCAAGATGCTCTGCATAATTATGTTGTCACACACTTTACCAAAAGTCTTCACAATACATACACATACACGCACACACACACACACACACACACACACAGGCAGACACACACGTATGAACACACACACTGACATACCCAAACACACACACACCCAAACACACACTCACACTCACACTCACACTCACACTCACACTCACACAGACACAGACACAGACACACACACACACACACACACACACACACACACACACACACACACACACACACACACACACACAGACACCCACCCACCTCCACCCCCACCTCCACCCCCACCCCCACACACACACACACACACACACACACACACACACACACACACACACACACACACACACACACACATAAACACACACACACATAAACATAGTATGAGCATGATGCAAACTATTGAAACGGCGTCCAAGCTCATATCCTTCCCTGGATGTCAGGTGTGATAGAAGACCCAGAACGAGAGGACCACAGAGAGCGTCCAGACACCCACAGGTACTGTACTGAAGCAGAGAAGTTATCCATCCTCAGTCACAGCACATGGGGAAGACAGAGAGGCAGAAAAGGTAAACACTCACAGAAAGGACTTGACATCGAGGCCACGGTTGCGTATTTGGCCCATCATATGATCCCAGCTGCCGGGGTTATCGTAGGGGCGCCCGGGTACGCCTCCGCCCCGACCCCGGGGGCCACCTGACCCGGCCGGGCCACCCCGGGCGCTCCGGCACGCCCCTCGCGCGCCTCCTCCTCCTCCTGCTCCTCCTCCTCCGCCACCTCCCCCTGCCCCGGGAGCCCCCGCCTGGCCAGGGACGGTGTTGAGCTGGCCCAGGCTCTGGGAGGTGGTGGGGGGCTGGCTGAGGCCTAGGACGGGCGGGTGGATGAGGGGCTGCTGGAGGCTCTGCTGGCGGAGCAGCGTGCGGGGCCGGGCCAGGCCGGAGGGAACGTGCTCCAGGGCGGACGCCGACGACAGAGGCTCGTCCCCGAAGCTGGGAGGGCAGAGGAGCAGGTAGGGCAGGGAGCGGGAGGCGGGCCGGCGTCGGCACAGGTTCAGGGGGTGCAGGAGGGGGTCAGAGGTCGAGGGCGAGGGGGATGAGGAGGAAGAGGGAGGAGTGGCGATGGCGGAGGGGGGCAGCCGAGGGTCAGGCGAAGCGGAGAGGTGAGGAGTGGGAAGAGGTGTGAGGGTGGAGGAAGACAGAGGAGGGGAGGAGAGGCGGGATGGGGAGAGGCGGGGTGGGGAAGGGCGGGGTGGGGAGGGGCGGTCAGGACAGACCTCCGAGGAGTTCCAGGCCCCATCAGAACCCAGACACGGAGGAGGAGAATCCAAACAGCAGGCGCATGACCATGAGGGGGATCGGGGTGAGGAAGCAGAGGAGGCGGGGTTTGATGATGAAGCAGCAGAGGAGGAGGAGGAGGAGGGGGAGGAGGAGGGGGGAGGGGTGCAGGGGGGAGGGGAGAGGAGAAGGAGGAGGGAGACAGAGAGCAACGTGAGGCAGCAGCAGTAGCAGCAGTAGCAGAGGTAGCAGTAGACGTCGCACGCCGAGTGGTCGCTGTGCGCGGCGTGCTGGCCGTAGCCCGGCCACGGACCCTCGTACTGCGACCGCTGCAGGCTCCCTGTGTGCGAGTTCACCTGCCGCGCCGTGGTCGACTTGGGCGTGCGCGAGGCGTGGGCGAGGGGTCTGCGTGCGGGTGCAGAGGCGGTGCGTGGCGCCTGCTGACGGAGGTGTAGCTGGCGTGGGACGGCGGCACGGGCCGGGGCGGGGCAGCCGTGGCGAGGCACGTGGCGTGCGCTGATCTTGGTGCCGGCTGCTCCGAGTCCTGAGGGCTTTCTACTCTGGCGGACGATCCCCATGTTCTGTCTTTACTCCATTGATGCATCTACTTTTATTCTCTCTCTCTTGACTCTCCGTCTTTCTCCTCAAGTCTGTTTTGCTCTTTTAAATACACGCTCAGGTCTGAGGCGTCCCACATGTGTGTATCTCCCCTCCCTTCCTCTCTCTTTCTGCCTCTGCCTCTCTCTCCCCTTCTGTCACTATCTCTCTCCCTGTCCCTCATCGTCTAATTTCCCACTCCTCCTCTCCATAAAGACTCTTTAATTGACCCATTATCCTTCTCTAATGCCTTCTATCTCTCATTTTCCTTGGAATTAACAAGACCTGTGAAAGGCTGTTCTCTGACAATATGAGACAATTTCTCTCTCTCGTGCAAATCAATGTCATTGTCGATCTTCCTATGCAATATATTGAACAAGTCTCTCTGTATATTCCCTCCATCTCACAGAGATCTGTGCAAGGCCTAATTAGGTCATGAGAGAAAGACAGTAACATCAGTTAGGTGCGTCTGCACCTAACTGCATTGCTTCATCCAATAGGATCTGTGTTTACCTAGATTTCATTCTGTGTACTTTGGCGTCATACAAAGCATAAAAAAGTGATAATAATGCAGTAATGCAGAAATAAAAATGGACAGTTGGGGATAAGGTTGTGGGGAATGGAGAAGAATAGAATTGCAGCAGGATTTACAAGGTGGAAGAAGAACCACAGCGATGAAGGGAGAAATGGCAAAGATAAGGAAGACGCAAAGGGTGAGAGTGGGAGAGAGAAAGAGAGAGAGCGCGAAAGAGAGAGCGAGAGAAAGAGCATGAGAGAGAGAGAGAGAACGCAAGAGAGAGAGCACAAGAGAGAGAGAGAGAGTGCGAGAGAGCGCGAGAGAGTGAGAGAGAGACCGCGAGAGAGAGAGAGAGAAAATGGGGTGCGAGACACAAACACAAGAGACACCGACACTTATAGCAGCCTGAAAATAGAATCCAATTATAGACAGGGGAAGGAGAAAAATGAGCGGAGGAGAGGACGACAGAGGTAGCGATGGTAGTGAACGTGTTGCGCTGGGAGAAATCACAGCCAGAAGGCGCTAAAACAAGGTGCAAATAAAAAAAAAAAACGAGAACAAAAACTGAAAATGAGACTCCTTTATAGATCGCCGAACAGACGTCTTCGTCATTCACCGTACTTCAAAGATGGAGGCAAAGAGAGCCCATCCAGACCGGAACAGCTATAGCTAGCGCTAGCTCGGCTACCGCAAACTGGTCTAATTAAGAGCGGGGGGGACGTCGTTCCTGACAGACGGACTGCCAGCGTGTGCTGCAGGGTGTGTGTGAAAGACGCGGCGGCATGATGGCGGCCGGTGTCACACGGAGCCACGGAGCAGTGGCAGCAGGACGCAGTGTCCCCCGAGTGTGTGAGCAGAGTGCTAATATTCGATAATTGCCTATTGATCACATGTTGATTGCGAAGGACTTCAGACTCGGACTCACTGACTCTGTACTGTCTGACTCCGGCACACAATACAACCTGGAACAAGATAGCCTCCCCCTGATTTCCCACGTGTGAAGATTAAAGTCTCTTATCGCTGCCTGCAATAGCACGGACGGCAATTGACATCACCACCGTTGCAGCCCGTCGACATTAACATGAGGAAAAATAATTCACATTCTCACCAGAAATCACTTTGTCTCCGATATAAACGATAGGTCTTGTTAATATCTTGTTGGGTTATTGCTTTATCCCTTTATCCTTACAACATCAAAGACATCAGAATGCTGCACAATATCTTAAAAAAGAAGTGAGAAGCTGAAACGGCAGCTCTTCTCTTCCCGTCTCCGTCTGCACTCACCTGTCGGGCCGCAGGCCGCCGGACTGCACGTGGCTCTGGACCGTCTGCCATCGGCCGGCCCTCGCCGCCCCCGCCATCAGGCTCTTCGCACTGTCGTTACCACAAGCCCCCCCCCCATCCTCCCCCAGTCCCCCCGGGGCCCCCTTCTGACCCCCAGAAACAGCCCCACTACAGGGCAGGAGAGAGAGAGAAGGCCATGACCACACGTACGAAGGGATGCACAAGGGGAGAAGGGCGGGTAGGCAGAGGGGTAGAGAGATAAGTCGAAAAGAGAGAGAGCGAGGGAGAGAGAGGATGGGACACACAAATACATAGAAGTCAAGATTAAACAACCACATGACTGAGTGGAACAGTAGCAGTGGGGCACAGTGTGCACAGGGAGGGCTATCTTCCCAGGCCCAGGGACAGGCAGGTGGGGTGGGGGAGGGTCAGGAGTCCATTGAGGAGCAGCAGGCGGAGGAGGAGGAGGAGGAGGATGACTAAGAGGCAGGAAGGGTGGATGAAGGTGAGGAGGTGGAGGAGGGCGAGGAAGGAGAGTACATCACAGGGAGCCTGTGGGACGTTACTAAAGTAGCCGCCATGTTTGGCAGGAGGAGGAGCAGCAGCAGGAGCAGCAGGAGGAGCAGCAGGAGCAGCAGGGGTCAGAGGGAACACGAGTGGGAGCACTTTGTTTCCCTGTCTGCTATCAGTAGGGCCCTCTGTTTCTCAGAGCAGACACAGGATACACCCAGACAGACATCTTGATCAAACATCCCCCCAGCTCTTAAAAGTGGCCTTCAATAATGATATGCTGTGCAGCTGCTATGAAGCTATGATAAAGATACTGAAAGACATATTATATATGACAATGGACAGCACTACCAAACCGTATCATATTGTAATATGCACTTCAAAGAGTTGGGTCAAAGTTATGATCTGCGGCGCACAGGGCTGCTAATGCTATCTGTGATCTCCTTAAACCTATCTTAAGATGTGCTGGGGGATACAGACGACATCAGCAATGACAAAATGATGATGGAATCTAAAGCACGTTAGTGCCCTCTGGTGACATGACCACGTGCCATTACTATGCAGTCTGCAGAGTGCTCCAGCACAGGGGGGGAAATACCAGATACCATTTGTATATAAAGGCAATTGTAATGAGATCAGAAGCAGCGTGGGGGCTTGCCTGTGCCATTCTACGTGTGTGTGAAGGTTGCCGCCCTGTCAAATATAAGCCAGACCGATAGACCTGTCTGAGCACGTACACACCAATCAATCACCAAGAGGGCGTCCCAGTCTGAGACGTGGGCCTCATTACCCAGCCAACCACAAAGGCGGCTGTCCTTAGCCTGCAGCTTAGCATGCAGAAGCAAGCTGGCCGTGCTCGATGTTAGGACATGGTCTAATTTGATGGATTGACAACCCGTGTGTCATTTAGCAGAAGTACACTGCTAAATAGAAAGATTTCTCCCCATTTTCAGTGCCAGTGGTTTTCACTGGCACTGAAAATGGGGAGAAATCTCCTTGGGATTGTAAAAAATGTGAGTTTGACTTCAACTGAGTTTGAATGAATTTCTGATGAATGAGGTGAAAAACCTCCCCCAATCTCTACGATTGGTGGTTCAGTATTGGTGCCGACATCACAGATTGACTGACGCCAATATTAAACATTAAAGTGACCACTGAACTGCAAAAACAAATAATAAGTATGATGATTGATGCAACATATTTAACCTGCTTGGCAAATTTGGCCCAGTGTCCGTCCCCAGATTGAAAGCTGCTGGTCTCAGGGGGACCTGAAGGGAGGGCCGTCTCCTGGTCGCATGTGGCTGACCTTAGGAGCACATTTATGCAGTGCAAGGACATCAACCATCAATTAATTTGAATCAACTAGTGTATGCCTTTATCTGCCATCCATTCCCTTATTTACCATTTACACAATCATAACATTACACAAGCCATAATATGTTAAAACTGTTTTTAAACACATCTTCACATTCTAGTATGGCTTTATGCAGCATCAATGGACACCTTGGGGGTTTCTCATTTCTTTAGCAAATTACTTTTTAAGAGCGTAAGCCCAAGGCCTGATGAACTCAGCCCTCATATTCTCCCTGAGTCCTCTGACCGTAATCTATCTTTCCTTTGCTCTCATAAATCTACGGCTGCCATTCCTCCTGGCAATTCCACGTCACACCCCACCCCTGAGCGGCTTAGCCAGTACAACACGGCGAGGCATCAGGCTGCTTACGGGACACCCTGTGTGTGTTGCCCCCCACTGTGTGAAAAACAACCACAAGACTCACTTAAATGCATGCAAAACCTCTCCGTTTCGGGGTCTTATTATGTCCTCACAACCTCGTACCATTCACATGTTAGATCAAAATCAAAATCACATTCATAAAATAAAACACAATTCCTCCTGCTTTGTATGTGCCTTAGGTGCAGTGCTAGAAGGTGGCTGGGTCAGGGGAAGGTTGGGGGAGAGCCACACAACATGGTGAACCACATGGTGAACACCAGCCGCACCAGACCACAAACCTGCTGCAACGGTCAACCCTCCACAAACAAAACGACCACAAGACCACCACTGCAGCACTCGGGACGGGGCACCGAAAAGCAGGTCGTTTACAGAGATGCAGGTGGGGGTTAATGCTCAGTCATGTTATCAGGTGGGCTAAGAGGGTTGTCCGTCTCCATGGTAACGCCCCATGGGAGAGAGAGGTGACAGGTTAGAGGTAAAGGGGTTAGCGTGTCTGGCAGGGCTGCAGTGAATGGGGGGGCCACGGACGCACCTTTTATAGGTTCATTCTGGTCTACAGGGACTGCGAGCGTAGTGTTTAAAGCCAGCGGGTTCCAGCTAGCTGCTGTAACGGCTTCATCTTCACCCTCACATGTTTGTGCAGATTTTGAGCAATCAGGAGTTACGATTATGGGTCCCCAGTAGATATGCCCGGTTTCATTAGTTTCTGCCTTCTTGGTGGTGGAATAGTGGTTAAACAAAAACAAGGACATTAAAATATCTCATTGCAAATAGTCTGTGATCAAATATTAGAAGGGATTTTCTGCCCCCCGGCATCGACTATTTCTGAGGAAACCATAACATTAAGGAATGGGGGCGGACACTAAGTAAGGTTTGCAGGCACATTATCTTAATGTTTGAGGGTATGCCTAATTATTTGCTGAGGATGCTTGCAGGCTTCAATCATATGGAAGGCTGAAAAGACAGAAGTGAGAGGAGAGGAGGAGACAAGAGAGACAGACAGAGGAAAGGAAAAGAAAAGAAGAGAGGAGAGAGGAGGGAAGATAAGGGAGAACAGGTGAGGAGAAGATAAGGAATAGAGGGTTATTTCTTATTTCACGAGGAGAAGAGAGGAGAGGCGAGGACAGGAGAGAGGAGAAGAGAGGGGAGGAGATTTAAGGGGAGAAGAGGGGAGGGAGGAGAAGAGAGGGGAGGGGAGCGATTAGAAAAGAGGAGGGGAAAGGTAAGGGGAGGTAAGGGGAGAGGTAAGGGGGTAGGAGGGGAGGGGAGAGGAGGGGAGAGGTAAGGGGAGAGGAGGGGAGAGGTAAGGAGACAGTAGGGAGAGAAGAGTGGGGATGAGAGGATAGGGGAGATGAGAGAAGAGGGTATTAATGCATGTGGTGCCCCTGCCTCACGACAGCCCTGCCAGACGGGGGATGGGGAGGGGGGGATGGGGGGGGGGAGTCTCTTACCAGTCTTTGACCAAGACTCACTTGAGCGTGAGGCGAGGGTCTCCGTATGGGGCATAGGGAGAAATGTTTAGTACGAACTCCTTGGGCGGATAGGAGCTCCACCTCTGCTGCTCTGTGCTGCTGTCATTGTTATTCCAAAAGT
The DNA here is from genome assembly GCF_026213295.1 of Gadus chalcogrammus. NCBI lineage: Eukaryota > Metazoa > Chordata > Actinopteri > Gadiformes > Gadidae > Gadus > Gadus chalcogrammus. The sequence goes on from NC_079420.1 coordinate 22,642,205, forward strand.
CTCTGTCTAGGTCGCTGTGGCCAGAGAGAGAGACAGGTCAGAGCAACACAACCATGGACCGCCAGCCGCGGCAGCAGACACACTTTCTTCTCCTCCTCCTGCAGGGAGGGGCGGGGCGGGGCCCGGGTCCGGCCTGGGGGGTCCTCCCGGGGCATCGTCACAAGGACTTGGTAGTAAACGACAAGAAAAAATAGAGCCACATCCATGTCTTACATCATGCTTACACTCACGGTACAGAGGGATGTTGGGGAGAGGAGGGGAACATTGAGTGGGGGGGGGGGGGGTCACTGAAGCTGAAAACACATTGTGCTGACGCGTGTTGAGACACATTAAGAAGGGCGGGGGGGAGAGAAAGAGGTTATTCAGATGCAGAAGGAGAAAATAAAGTTAGAGCGTAATAGAGACAAGCGCATTCGTATTTCCCGGTTGAGACGTTCAGTGTTTCGTTGCGAGAGGCGGCTCCTTCCTCCACATACGGGGAAAGCACGGGAGCATGTAAAGAATAAGGCAGAGAGGTAAATCCCAGGAGCAGTCGGAATAGATGAGGGAGAATGTGAGAGTAATCACTGATGCCGTTAGAAGTCACACAGTGGTCATACACAGAGAGTTAAGGCAGAGAGAGACAGAGCAGGAGGGAGACAAGCAATGCACTCAGAGGAGAGAAGGAGTCGAAGCTGGGATGACAAGCAGAGAGTGCACAGACGTCGCTCCCGGAGCCAGGGAGGAAGAAAACACAAAAGTCACCTAGGGAGCAATAAGATGAAAACAAATACGATTTCCCGAGCACCAGAATCCACTGTTCTGGTGTAATTTCCCTTATTTTTTTCTTCACACAGAACGATCGCAACGACATGCGTACAAACACCCCAACATGAAATGTGACGATTCCGGCGGGGAGAGGCGTTCTTGGTCAGGTTAATGCGGACATTCATAAGAGATTATACAATGCTGACATTTTCTCTCATTGACCTACACAGACTCTGCTCAGTCACAGCAGGCCAATACTGAACTCCACATAGTTTCCGGTACTTTGAAGAAAAGCTTAACGAAATCATTCTGAATATTTATCCTGGAATAGAGCTGGAATCATCTGCCAGGAATTCCAGATGCATATACCTCCTTTGCTGCTGTCCTGCGTTGACCCTAAGTGAGCACTCTAGCCCTGGGACACAGACGTAGGCTTTTAGGGACACTTCCTATCTCCTTCAGCGGGCAACAATAGAGCTGGGGCCCACATCAGAACCGTGACCTCCCATTGGCCAAACCTTCATGTACAGTGTGGCCGATAAGGCAATCCCAGTCCAATCTACGAGGTCTGATTAATTCATCGATTCATTCCTGTTCTGCTCTACCTGTTTCGTCCAGAGATCTCACTCAATTAAAATCAAGGGAAGGACTAATTAGGGGTTTCCCTTTGTGCGCTGAACACTAAGGGGCCTTAAGTGGGGACAGGACGGAGCTGAATGTCACCGGACCACTGTAGTCCAGCCCGTTGCCAAGCACCTACTTGATGGCTTTCTTCTCCCCGCGCCCACGGGCCGAGTCTGGAGTGTCGGCGGTCTCCACTCCAGGTTTATTCCTCTTCCCCTTGAGAGAAAAGGCAAGGAGGGGAGAGAAGCACAAAGGTTACCTCAGATCTGTTAGCTTTGAAGCGCTGCGTCTAACTGTGTGCATTTCAAGTGTAACCCCCCCCCCCCCACCATCTCGACCCCCCACCCCTTCCCCCCTGTGTATTATCTCGGCTGCTGCACGCCATCATTCCTTTAGCTGATGGTTTTCTGATTATGCTCATCAGACTCAGAAGCGATTCTGCGGTGAAGAGACCTTCCTGACTGATTATTATTTTACCCACCCTGCCATTTATACGGCAATTGCTGCTTTCGAGGAAGAACGGTGTGTGTGACTCGTGTGCTTCGCCTGAACCGGCGGTTCCACAGGCAGAGCGCCATCCGCCGTAACCATGGAAATGATGGCAATTCGGAGGCTTCAAAAGGGCGAGGTCCTCTCGGTGTGTTCTACTGGAAAGGCTCATTACTGGTAAAGGTGTTTTCACACGTGTCACAGAGCGGTTAATCTCTATTGATGCTTCGCCACAGAGACGGGCGTGAGGAGAGCAGCGCGGGACCCCATATCTCCCCCCCCCCACCCCCTCCACCCCCCGCACACCGTGCCCTAAAAGTGATGCTCTGATACACATCCAGGATGGGAGGAGACTCTCGGTGCCAGAAAATAGATGGGAGTAAAACACACCGAGCCATTCCCCCGGCTCCGCTTGTCCAATTGAATCTTTTCTTGGCTAAGGGGTTACTTCCTGCCGTGGCCTCACTGGCTGCACAGGGAGCAGGGAGAGAGAGAGTCTGAGGCTCATGGCCCGAGGCAGGGAGACGGACTATTACAACAGGCCGGACATGAACTCATCATCCTCCCTGTTCTCCCGTCCTGAGAACTAGCCGCTCCGCAGAAGAATACGCCTCTGGTGCGAGATTGGCCAGTCTCAACTAAAGAGTGCACTGGAAGACCAGCCAGCTAGAGGGACTTAGTCCTTCCCTTAGCAGCTCCTGATGGAAGACTCTGTCTGTCCCAGAGAGGGAGGACGCTCTAGATTAAAGGTTTGGGGGGTGTAACCAGTTTCAAGAAAACAGATTGCTTCCTCTATGGTGAGGCCTCGTGTGCCATCCCAACTCATTACACTCAAACACACAGAGAGGCCATCAGTAAATATGGGGGACGCTGCAGACAGGAAAAAACATCTCAAGTGTACATAGGAGTTGTCACAGCCAATTGGGCTCATGTAAATAATGATGCAAAGCCCGTTCATGAATGAAGCCGCGTCAGTGTATGGAGATCCAAATCCAGGCAGCGTTAGCCCGGCGGTTTGAGTTAGCGCCACCGTGGCATCCATACGAGGTAGACTCGATTTGGTTTTATCTCCGCTCCTCTTAGGCAGGCCCCTTACGCTGTGGGTTAGAACAGGCGGTTCACTAAGTAATGTTGAGTACAGCGCTGCAGAGAAAAACAAGGACGAAAAGATCTTTCTGAAAAGAGGTGCAAAAAGACACAAAGCTGTTCTTCCATTGTGTGACCTCAACACATTATTCATAAATGGATTATTATGAACTCAACATCTAGATCCATTTAGTTTTGAATCAATAAAGGAGGAAGGAAATAAATTGACATGCTACAGAGTGTGAAGTGTGAACAGGGCTTCATCCAAAATGGACGAATGCTGAAATACTAAAGTGAATGTTTGCTCACCACAAATCTTGGTCAGTTTTAACGTGGTCTAAGTGCAGCAGCATCTCACCCATGACTTGTCAAATGCGCTAAGGCAGTACAGCGTGAAACATTAGCTCTGTCATCTAAGTTAAAGAGACGTTTCTCCAAAGTGACTTAATTCAAATCATGTCACTCCACTACTTCAAGTGTCATCGTTTGCCGTTATAACATTTTATTCAGGGCAGCAAAATGAAAATGACTTCTTAAACATTTACCCCATTTGCAACCACACACTGAGTCCACACAATGATATCAGTCATGGGCTAAGCACCCGAACCATGTAGCGCGGTTTGGAGCACCGCTATTTCTGGTGACAGCAAAACAGGTACAATTTCTGGAAGGCAAACACAAGCCATCAGGGGAAATTCATGAATCATTTCACACGTCCGTAAACATGTTGGTAAGGTGGGAGCAGAGCGAGAATGAGTGAGAGTCCAGCAGAGTTAAAGGAGACAGAGCTGGAAATAGAAAATAGAGAATGCTACAAAAAAACAAAAGAGAGAGAGAGAGGGAGAGAGATGGCCGAACGGGGGGGGCCAGGGAGGAGATGAAAAAGCAGAGGGAGAATGGAGGAACAGCAGGTGAGACAAAGGAATTGGAACGGAGGGGACAGGTGTGAAGGGAGAAAAGAGAAAAGAAGAGAGGAGTGACTGACAGCCAGTCCCAGAGGGAAGGGGGATGGCTTGTGGAAACCAGGGAGGATGCAAACACCCTGGGCACTGTGACTTTTCAAACACACACACACACACACACACACACACACACACACACACACACACACACACACACACACACACACACACACACACACACACACACACACACACACACACACACACACACACACACACACATTCATGCGCACACATGCACGGAAACACGCACAGGATTTCATCCATTTTGATTGGTATCCCTGGTGTCATTCACTACAGTAGTAAATGACACATTTTTCACTATGTAAGATCAGCGATAAAAAAAAGACACATTCTCCAAGGTCAGGGAAAAGCACACAAAATGACATCACATATCGGAAATAATAACGCTTTAACTCAGCTGATTCCATTTAAATCAGTCGTCTCCGCATAAGATGAGTAACAGCTTCGGTAGCCACTAATCCCTGGCTCACAAAACCCCCAACCATTACCCAAACATATATGATGACGAGCCAATTATGATTCAACCCCATGTTGCCCGCGCTCTGTACTAGAGAAGATGAGGACAATAAGGGGCGAGCAGCACTGGGGAAGGCAGGGCTGTCCGTCTGGCTGTGTATCGCAGAGACAAAGGGGACAGAGTGCAACCACCACTCTCTCCACCGGGGCACTGGCAGACTCGGGGCTTCAAACCCAGCTGTGTTTGTTGTCTCTGGAATTAGCAGTCAGCCGAGGGTATCCGTACGCACTCGATATTACCCGGTTCACACTGTAATTAGCTCAAAGAGCGCGCCGTTCAAACCGTCGTCCAACTAGTAAATCATCGACTGATCATTTAGATTAACCTCCCTTTTTCCTATCCGTCAAAACAATGCCTTAACCTGTTACCCACTTTGCCATGCAGCTAATGGCTGCCACTTAATCTCACGGGGACAATAAATCCACACAAAGCCGTAGAATGAGCCCCCATATGATTTATATCTGACTCTACCGGTGAGGGTGCAGAGTGTCTTTGTCCACTCTAATGCATTACCGTTATATCACACAGATGAACGCAGAGAGCGCATTTTATTCCTCTCTCCATAATACCATAATTACTTTAACCTCTGTGTATTCCCGTCCGCTTTACTGCCGTGGTCATTAGCCTCTTCCTCTTCATCACTATGATGAGCTGCTACCTCCTAAACTGAGACGAGGGGCTGGCGGTGGCTGTGGGCCGATGGAGGGTTCCTCATGTGTGAACTCCAACCTACAGGGCACTATCAACAGCCGTGTGAGGCATCACAGTGCACCGGGCTCAGAGCAGTGCTCAGGGTTGGAATGGCATCAGCCTACCGCTGTTCGGACAGATGTTATCCACACCTCACCCACGCTGGCGTGGAAACAGCCCTGTTCCACACCCGTGCCTCATGACGTTCCTCCACGCCCTGCACAACATGGCAACCGGGCAACAAAATCACACCTACGGAAATCTCACGTAAGAAACATGTGTAACATGTATGCCCATTATATTGCCATAACATTATAAAGCCATCGCTACGTCGACGGCTATATGTTTCACGGAAAAGGACTACTGTGTGAAGAAACTAGGAAGATAAATATCTTAAATATGTCAAACTGAATAAAGAATTCAGTGTTATAGATGGGACAAAAAAAACGAACATCAATAAGAAGGGGAATGGAACGATCAAACAATTGGGTAAAACAACAACATTATAAAAGCTGCCGTGCGTCGACGAGGAGGACCTGTCAGCCACTGACCCAGCGCTGCCTGGCACGCAGTGTGTTTACTGCACTTTGCGCTACGCCCATCTCCCCGCCCGCGAGGTCTGGAGCCCCGCCCGCGGCGGAGGAAGGGCGGTGGCCATAAATAATACTTCCAGAGGGATAACACGCGGGGCAGCAGGAGGGGGAGGGCACTTTGTGATTACACATGAAAACTTTTAAAATAAAACAGAACGCCTCTCTCCAAACGTCCATGAATCATGACAGAAAGCGGGCATCACAGGCCCACCAGCCAATGACACACGTGTGTCCCGGGGTGAGGCTGTCCTCATGAAGGAGGACAGGCCTCCAACAGTGTGTGATCAGATCTAAGTTTAAACATTCATGTGTTGGGGACGTGAGTCTGAGTGCTGGTGCGTTCTGTGGTGCACGCCTGATCTGCATATATGAATATGTATGATATATAGTATGCAATGTGTAATCTGGTCATTTGGCTGGAAGATGAAAGTGTTCATGTTAATGCAGATTTAAACTGCATCTACTTTCAAATTATGGTGTCATGGGAACATGGTGCAATGTAAAATGGATAATAATAAATATCAAAGGGCCAGGATTACACAGAGGAGAGATATGGAGGAATTATACTACAGTATAATATACTATATACTAAAATATAGTACATAATATATATAAAATATAGTACATAATATTAATAAAAAACTTTCTACTATATTTCTAAATCTTACTGGTTACTGGTAATTATTTCTAAGCATTTAGGATTCATCATGTTTATCATAAATACTGATGGTGTTTGACCTCATGCAAGTGACTAGTGTGCTGGGCGGGGAGCCACACTACATTACCTAACCTAACCCCTAGGGGCCGCCGGCGGTACTGCAGGGGGTCACACCGCACCACCTAACCCTAGGGGCCGCCGGAGGTACTGCAGGAAGCCACACCACACTGCCTAAACCTGGGGGCCACAAGTTGAACTGCAGCGGGCGACACCGCACCACCAAACCCCTAGGGGCCACAGGCAGTACTGCAGCGGGCGACACCGCACCACCAAACCCCTAGGGGCCACAGGCAGTACTGTAGGGGCCACACCGCACCACCTAACCCCTAGGGGCCACAGGCTGTACTGTAGGGGCCACACCGCACCACCTAACCCCTAGGGGCCACAGGCAGTACTGTAGGGGCCACACCGCACCACCTAACCCCTAGGGGCCACAGGCAGTACTGTAGGGGCCACACCGCGCCACCTAACCCCTAGGGGCCACAGGCAGTACTGCAGGGGGCCACACCGCACCACCTAACCCCTAGGGGCCACAGGCAGTACTGCAGGGGGCCACACCGCACCACCTAACCCCTAGGGGCCACAGGCAGTACTGTAGGGGCCACACCGCACCACCTAACCCCTAGGGGCCACAGGCAGTACTGCAGGGGGCCACACCGCACCACCTAACCCCTAGGGGCCACAGGCAGTACTGTAGGGGCCACACCGCACCACCTAACCCCTAGGGGCCACAGGCAGTACTGTAGGGGCCACCGCGCACCACCTAACCCCTAGGGGCCACAGGCAGTACTGTAGGGGCCACACCGCACCACCTAACCCCTAGGGGCCACAGGCTGTACTGCAGGGGCCACACCGCACCACCTAACCCCTAGGGGCCACAGGCAGTACTGTAGGGGCCACACCGCACCACCTTACCCCTAGGGGCCACAGGCAGTACTGTAGGGGCCACACCGCACCACCTAACCCCTAGGGGCCACAGGCAGTACTGCAGGGGCCACACCGCACCACCTTACCCCTAGGGGCCACACCGCACCACCTAACCCCTAGGGGCCACAGGCAGTACTGTAGGGGCCACACCGCACCACCTCACCCCTAGGGGCCACAGGCAGTCCAGCGTAACTTCTGGTGTTCCGGCTGCACCAACAGTTTTAGGACTTGCCGTCCAGTCTAGGTCCTATTCGACTGTTGTCCATACCAGTGGGCTGGATGTAAAAGTGGTACTGGAGGTGGTGGAGCTCTGTATGTTATTCAGAGACGTGGTTGGGTAACACAGAGCCCTGGTGGTGCATGGCTGCTGTATGGAAATATAAATATAGTCATGTCCAGATTAAGGATGAATCCTTAAAGGTCCAGTGTGTGGAATATAGTAGCGACTAGCAGCTAGAACCCTGAGACATTGTTTAACCTCATCCTGTGATTGATAGTGATTTAACAGACATATATTTACAGGAAAATCTTTCACGTTAAGATAAATCATACAAAATATTGACACACAACGTAATCAAAATCTAAATAGCCTATCTCATTTGGAATGGAATGACAGGATGCTTTATGGGAGTTCTGTATAACATCATTTGTCATGTATTTTAATAACATAATTAGTGTTTTCATGAGGTTTAATAAAGGTTGTCTACCAAATGGTGGTAGTATATTTAAAATGAATGAATTGCTGATAACATTGACAAAAAAGATGGTTTGAAAATGCTTAATATTAAATAACACCACCTAACCTATGATAAACAATAATTTAACAAATGTATCTCTGTTACAAATGTATAATTATTTTTACAGAATGTGAAGTCCAAACAATATAATTTCATATACCGATATAATCATTACAATATCATAATAATAATAATAATAGTTAAACTAAATATGACCCATTATGCTCTTATTAGCAGCAGTTGTTTTGAAGATAAATTAAGTAAGATAATTACCACTATTTTCAACGTTTATACTCATGCAGTATTAGTTTGCCACTCAAGGAATAAATGATTCAATGTGTTTGATAGCGAGACCCCCACCACATTATAAATGTAAATTGTCCTACTTAAAAAACACAACATAGTAACCAGGAATTAAGTCATTAAGAAAGCCTTTACAGCAATTCATCTTGCTGCTGGTAAGCCCAAAAATCTATTAGCATTAACATAATGTAAAGCTAGAAGACTCATTGGAGCAAAGTGTCACTTGGTCATACAGCTCTATCTTCCTAATGAATGGCAGCCTCCCCCCAATCAATCACATTTCATACCCCATAATCAGTATGGACATGCCCTCCATCAGAGGTCAGAGCAGGGACTCTGCTGCCAGGGACCCTGCCAGTGATGCTGCCGGAC